>NW_027461942.1:0-101500 GCF_050947455.1 Rhinoderma darwinii | reverse complement strand
GCATGTTCAGAACCACTGTTTCTGAGGCTAATTCTTGAACCGTAAGTCATAGACGCTCGATCTTGGCGGCATTCGTCTCAGCGCCTGGCAATTAGTATAGAAGCACTGTTTCCCACTGTTTCTGAGGCTAATTCTTGAACCGTAAGTCTTAGACGCTTGATCTTGGCGGCATTCGTCTCAGCGCCTGGCAATTAGTATAGAAGCACTGTCTTTGACTTATCTGAAAGTTTCCCAGGCGAGCTATTCACAAGTAAATCCTAGACGCTCGATCTTGGTTACTTTCGCTTTCGCGGCTGGCAGCAAAGTTCAGAACCATGTTTCTGTGAATAACTCTTGAACCGTAAGTCACAGACGCTCGCTCTTGGCTGCATTCGTTTCAGCTCGTGGCAGCCAGTCTAAAAAAAACACTATCTTGGACTTCTCTGGATGTTTCCCAGGCGAGCTATTGGCAGCATGTTCAGAACCACTGTTTCTGAGGCTAATTCTTGAACCGTAAGTCATAGACGCTCGATCTTGGCGGCATTCGTCTCAGCGCCTGGCAATTAGTATAGAAGCACTGTTTCCCACTGTTTCTGAGGCTAATTCTTGAACCGTAAGTCATAGACGCTCGATCTTGGCGGTATTCGTCTCAGCGCCTGGCAATTAGTATAGAAGCACTGTTTCCCACTGTTTCTGAGGCTAATTCTTGAACCGTAAGTCATAGGACGCTCGATCTTGGCGGCATTCGTCTCAGCGCCTGGCAATTAGTATAGAAGCACTGTCTTTGACTTCACTGGATGTTTCCCAGGCGAGCTATTGACAAGTAAATCCTAGACGCTCGATCTTAGTTATTTTCGCTTTCGCGGCTGGCAGCAAAGTTCAGAACCATGTTTCTGTGAATAACTCTTGAACCGTAAGTGACAGACGCTCGCTCTTGGCTGCATTCGTTTCAGCTCGTGGCAGTCAGTCTAAAAAACACTATCTTGGACTTCTCTGGATGTTTCCCAGGCGAGCTATTGGCAGCATGTTCAGAACCACTGTTTCTGAGGCTAATTCTTGAACCGTAAGTCATAGACGCTCGATCTTGGCGGCATTCGTCTCAGCGCCTGGCAATTAGTATAGAAGCACTGTTTCCCACTGTTTCTGAGGCTAATTCTTGAACCGTAAGTCTTAGACGCTTGATCTTGGCGGCATTCGTCTCAGCGCCTGGCAATTAGTATAGAAGCACTGTCTTTGACTTATCTGAAAGTTTCCCAGGCGAGCTATTCACAAGTAAATCCTAGACGCTCGATCTTGGTTACTTTCGCTTTCGCGGCTGGCAGCAAAGTTCAGAACCATGTTTCTGTGAATAACTCTTGAACCGTAAGTCACAGACGCTCGCTCTTGGCTGCATTCGTTTCAGCTCGTGGCAGCCAGTCTAAAAAAAACACTATCTTGGACTTCTCTGGATGTTTCCCAGGCGAGCTATTGGCAGCATGTTCAGAACCACTGTTTCTGAGGCTAATTCTTGAACCGTAAGTCATAGACGCTCGATCTTGGCGGCATTCGTCTCAGCGCCTGGCAATTAGTATAGAAGCACTGTTTCCCACTGTTTCTGAGGCTAATTCTTGAACCGTAAGTCATAGACGCTCGATCTTGGCGGTATTCGTCTCAGCGCCTGGCAATTAGTATAGAAGCACTGTCTTTGACTTCTCTGGATGTTTCCCATGCGAGCTATTGACAAGTAAATCCTAGACGCTCGATCTTGGTTACTTTCGCTTTCGCGGCTGGCAGCAAAGTTCAGAACCATGTTTCTGTGAATAACTCTTGAACCGTAAGTGACAGACGCTCGCTCTTGGCTGCATTCGTTTCAGCTCGTGGCAGTCAGTCTAAAAAAACACTATCTTGGACTTCTCTGGATGTTTCCCAGGCGAGCTATTGGCAGCATGTTTAGAACCACTGTTTCTGAGGCTAATTCGTGAACCGTAAGTCATAGACGCTCGATCTTGGCGGCATTCGTCTCAGCACCAGGAAATTAGTATAGAAGCACTGTTTCCCACTGTTTCTGAGGCTAATTCTTGAACCGTAAGTCATAGACGCTCGATCTTGGCGGCATTCGTCTCAGCGCCTGGCAATTAGTATAGAAGCACTGTCTTTGACTTCACTGGATGTTTCCCAGGCGAGCTATTGACAAGTAAATCCTAGACGCTCGATCTTAGTTATTTTCGCTTTCGCGGCTGGCAGCAAAGTTCAGAACCATGTTTCTGTGAATAACTCTTGAACCGTAAGTGACAGACGCTCGCTCTTGGCTGCATTCGTTTCAGCTCGTGGCAGTCAGTCTAAAAAACACTATCTTGGACTTCTCTGGATGTTTCCCAGGCGAGCTATTGGCAGCATGTTCAGAACCACTGTTTCTGAGGCTAATTCTTGAACCGTAAGTCATAGACGCTCGATCTTGGCGGCATTCGTCTCAGCGCCTGGCAATTAGTATAGAAGCACTGTCTTTGACTTCACTGGATGTTTCCCAGGCGAGCTATTGACAAGTAAATCCTAGACGCTCGATCTTAGTTATTTTCGCTTTCGCGGCTGGCAGCAAAGTTCAGAACCATGTTTCTGTGAATAACTCTTGAACCGTAAGTCACAGACGCTCGCTCTTGGCTGCATTCGTTTCAGCTCGTGGCAGCCAGTCTAAAAAAACACTATCTTGGACTTCTCTGGATGTTTCCCAGGCTAGCTATTGGCAGCCGGTTCAAAACCACTGTTTCTGAGGCTAATTCTTGAACCGTAAGTCATAGACGCTCGATCTTGGCGGCATTCGTCTCAGCGCCTGGCAATCAGTATAGAAGCACTGTTTCCCACTGTTTCTGAGGCTAATTCTTGAACCGTAAGTCTTAGACGCTTGATCTTGGCGGCATTCGTCTCAGCGCCTGGCAATTAGCATAGAAGCACTGTCTTTGACTTATCTGAAAGTTTCCCAGGCGAGCTATTCACAAGTAAATCCTAGACGCTCGATCTTGGTTACTTTCGCTTTCGCGGCTGGCAGCAAAGTTCAGAACCATGTTTCTGTGAATAACTCTTGAACCGTAAGTCACAGACGCTCGCTCTTGGCTGCATTCGTTTCAGCTCGTGGCAGCCAGTCTAAAAAACACTATCTTGGACTTCTCTGGATGTTTCCCAGGCGAGCTATTGGCAGCATGTTTTGAACCACTGTTTCTGAGGCTAATTCTTGAACCGTAAGTCATAGATGCTCGATCTTGGCGGCATTCGTCTCAGCGCCTGGCAATTAGTATAGAAGCACTGTTTCCCACTGTTTCTGAGGCTAATTCTTGAACCGTAAGTCTTAGACGCTTGATCTTGGCGGCATTCGTCTCAGCGCCTGGCAATTAGTATAGCTGCACTGTCTTTGACTTCTCTGGATGTTTTCCAGGCGAGCTATTCACAAGTAAATCCTAGACGCTCGATCTTGGTTGCTTTCGCTTTCGCGGCTGGCAGCAAAGTTCAGAACCATGTTTATGTGAATAACTTTTGAACCGTAAGTCACAGACGCTCGCTCTTGGCTGCATTCGTTTCAGCTCGTGGCAGCCAGTCTAAAAAAAACACTATCTTGGACTTCTCTGGATGTTTCCCAGGCGAGCTATTGGCAGCATGTTCAGAACCACTGTTTCTGAGGCTAATTCTTGAACCGTAAGTCATAGACGCTCGATCTTGGCGGCATTCGTCTCAGCGCCTGGCAATTAGTATAGAAGCACTGTTTCCCACTGTTTCTGAGGCTAATTCTTGAACCGTAAGTCTTAGACGCTTGATCTTGGCGGCATTCGTCTCAGCGCCTGGCAATTAGTATAGAAGCACTGTCTTTGACTTATCTGAAAGTTTCCCAGGCGAGCTATTCACAAGTAAATCCTAGACGCTCGATCTTGGTTACTTTCGCTTTCGCGGCTGGCAGCAAAGTTCAGAACCATGTTTCTGTGAATAACTCTTGAACCGTAAGTCACAGACGCTCGCTCTTGGCTGCATTCGTTTCAGCTCGTGGCAGCCAGTCTAAAAAAAACACTATCTTGGACTTCTCTGGATGTTTCCCAGGCGAGCTATTGGCAGCATGTTCAGAACCACTGTTTCTGAGGCTAATTCTTGAACCGTAAGTCATAGACGCTCGATCTTGGCGGCATTCGTCTCAGCGCCTGGCAATTAGTATAGAAGCACTGTTTCCCACTGTTTCTGAGGCTAATTCTTGAACCGTAAGTCATAGACGCTCGATCTTGGCGGTATTCGTCTCAGCGCCTGGCAATTAGTATAGAAGCACTGTCTTTGACTTCTCTGGATGTTTCCCATGCGAGCTATTGACAAGTAAATCCTAGACGCTCGATCTTGGTTACTTTCGCTTTCGCGGCTGGCAGCAAAGTTCAGAACCATGTTTCTGTGAATAACTCTTGAACCGCAAGTCACAGACGCTCGCTCTTGGCTGCATTCGTTTCAGCTCGTGGCAGCCAGTCTAAAAAAACACTATCTTGGACTTCTCTGGATGTTTCCAAGGCTAGCTATTGGCAGCCGGTTCAAAACCACTGTTTCTGAGGCTAATTCTTGAACCGTAAGTCATAGACGCTCGATCTTGGCGGCATTCGTCTCAGCGCCTGGCAATTAGTATAGAAGCACTGTTTCCCACTGTTTCTGAGGCTAATTCTTGAACCGTAAGTCTTAGACGCTTGATCTTGGCGGCATTCGTCTCAGCGCCTGGCAATTAGCATAGAAGCACTGTCTTTGACTTATCTGAAAGTTTCCCAGGCGAGCTATTCACAAGTAAATCCTAGACGCTCGATCTTGGTTACTTTCGCTTTCGCGGCTGGCAGCAAAGTTCAGAACCATGTTTCTGTGAATAACTCTTGAACCGTAAGTCACAGACGCTCGCTCTTGGCTGCATTCGTTTCAGCTCGTGGCAGCCAGTCTAAAAAACACTATCTTGGACTTCTCTGGATGTTTCCCAGGCGAGCTATTGGCAGCATGTTCAGAACCACTGTTTCTGAGGCTAATTCTTGAACCGTAAGTCATAGACGCTCGATCTTGGCGGCATTCGTCTCAGCGCCTGGCAATTAGTATAGAAGCACTGTTTCCCACTGTTTCTGAGGCTAATTCTTGAACCGTAAGTCATAGACGCTCGATCTTGGCGGCATTCGTCTCAGCGCCTGGCAATTAGTATAGAAGCACTGTCTTTGACTTCTCTGGATGTTTCCCAGGCGAGCTATTGACAAGTAAATCCTAGACGCTCGATCTTGGTTGCTTTGGCTTTCGCGGCTGGCAGCAAAGTTCAGAACCATGTTTATGTGAATAACTTTTGAACCGTAAGTCACAGACGCTCGCTCTTGGCTGCATTCGTTTCAGCTCGTGGCAGCCAGTCTAAAAAAAACATTATCTTGGACTTCTCTGGATGTTTCCCAGGCGAGCTATTGGCAGCATGTTCAGAACCACTGTTTCTGAGGCTAATTCTTGAACCGTAAGTCATAGACGCTCAATCTTGGCGGCATTCGTCTCAGCGCCTGGCAATTAGTATAGAAGCACTGTTTCCCACTGTTTCTGAGGCTAATTCTTGAACCGTAAGTCTTAGACGCTTGATCTTGGCGGCATTCGTCTCAGCGCCTGGCAATTAGTATAGAAGCACTGTCTTTGACTTATCTGAAAGTTTCCCAGGCGAGCTATTCACAAGTAAATCCTAGACGCTCGATCTTGGTTACTTTCGCTTTCGCGGCTGGCAGCAAAGTTCAGAACCATGTTTCTGTGAATAACTCTTGAACCGTAAGTCACAGACGCTCGCTCTTGGCTGCATTCGTTTCAGCTCGTGGCAGCCAGTCTAAAAAAAACACTATCTTGGACTTCTCTGGATGTTTCCCAGGCGAGCTATTGGCAGCATGTTCAGAACCACTGTTTCTGAGGCTAATTCTTGAACCGTAAGTCATAGACGCTCGATTTTGGCGGCATTCGTCTCAGCGCCTGGCAATTAGTATAGAAGCACTGTTTCCCACTGTTTCTGAGGCTAATTCTTGAACCGTAAGTCTTAGACGCTCGATCTTGGCGGTATTCGTCTCAGCGCCTGGCAATTAGTATAGAAGCACTGTCTTTGACTTCTCTGGATGTTTCCCATGCGAGCTATTGACAAGTAAATCCTAGACGCTCGATCTTGGTTACTTTCGCTTTCGCGGCTGGCAGCAAAGTTCAGAACCATGTTTCTGTGAATAACTCTTGAACCGTAAGTCACAGAGGCTCGCTCTTGGCTGCATTCGTTTCAGCTCGTGGCAGCCAGTCTAAAAAAACACTATCTTGGACTTCTCTGGATGTTTCCCAGGCTAGCTATTGGCAGCCGGTTCAAAACCACTGTTTCTGAGGCTAATTCTTGAACCGTAAGTCATAGACGCTCGATCTTGGCGGCATTCGTCTCAGCGCCTGGCAATTAGTATAGAAGCACTGTTTCCCACTGTTTCTGAGGCTAATTCTTGAACCGTAAGTCTTAGACGCTTGATCTTGGCGGCATTCGTCTCAGCGCCTGGCAATTAGCATAGAAGCACTGTCTTTGACTTATCTGAAAGTTTCCCAGGCGAGCTATTCACAAGTAAATCCTAGACGCTCGATCTTGGTTACTTTCGCTTTCGCGGCTGGCAGCAAAGTTCAGAACCATGTTTCTGTGAATAACTCTTGAACCGTAAGTCACAGACGCTCGCTCTTGGCTGCATTCGTTTCAGCTCGTGGCAGCCAGTCTAAAAAAACACTATCTTGGACTTCTCTGGATGTTTCCCAGGCGAGCTATTGGCAGCATGTTCAGAACCACTGTTTCTGAGGCTAATTCTTGAACCGTAAGTCATAGACGCTCGATCTTGGCGGCATTCGTCTCAGCGCCTGGCAATTAGTATAGAAGCACTGTTTCCCACTGTTTCTGAGGCTAATTCTTGAACCGTAAGTCTTAGACGCTTGATCTTGGCGGCATTCGTCTCAGCGCCTGGCAATTAGTATAGCTGCACTGTCTTTGACTTCTCTGGATGTTTTCCAGGCGAGCTATTCACAAGTAAATCCTAGACGCTCGATCTTGGTTGCTTTCGCTTTCGCGGCTGGCAGCAAAGTTCAGAACCATGTTTATGTGAATAACTTTTGAACCGTAAGTCACAGACGCTCGCTCTTGGCTGCATTCGTTTCAGCTCGTGGCAGCCAGTCTAAAAAAAACACTATCTTGGACTTCTCTGGATGTTTCCCAGGCGAGCTATTGGCAGCATGTTCAGAACCACTGTTTCTGAGGCTAATTCTTGAACCGTAAGTCATAGACGCTCGATCTTGGCGGCATTCGTCTCAGCGCCTGGCAATTAGTATAGAAGCACTGTTTCCCACTGTTTCTGAGGCTAATTCTTGAACCGTAAGTCTTAGACGCTTGATCTTGGCGGCATTCGTCTCAGCGCCTGGCAATTAGTATAGAAGCACTGTCTTTGACTTATCTGAAAGTTTCCCAGGCGAGCTATTCACAAGTAAATCCTAGACGCTCGATCTTGGTTACTTTCGCTTTCGCGGCTGGCAGCAAAGTTCAGAACCATGTTTCTGTGAATAACTCTTGAACCGTAAGTCACAGACGCTCGCTCTTGGCTGCATTCGTTTCAGCTCGTGGCAGCCAGTCTAAAAAAACACTATCTTGGACTTCTCTGGATGTTTCCCAGGCGAGCTATTGGCAGCATGTTCAGAACCACTGTTTCTGAGGCTAATTCTTGAACCGTAAGTCATAGACGCTCGATCTTGGCGGCATTCGTCTCAGCGCCTGGCAATTAGTATAGAAGCACTGTTTCCCACTGTTTCTGAGGCTAATTCTTGAACCGTAAGTCATAGACGCTCGATCTTGGCGGTATTCGTCTCAGCGCCTGGCAATTAGTATAGAAGCACTGTCTTTGACTTCTCTGGATGTTTCCCATGCGAGCTATTGACAAGTAAATCCTAGACGCTCGATCTTGGTTACTTTCGCTTTCGCGGCTGGCAGCAAAGTTCAGAACCATGTTTCTGTGAATAACTCTTGAACCGTAAGTCACAGACGCTCGCTCTTGGCTGCATTCGTTTCAGCTCGTGGCAGCCAGTCTAAAAAAACACTATCTTGGACTTCTCTGGATGTTTCCAAGGCTAGCTATTGGCAGCCGGTTCAAAACCACTGTTTCTGAGGCTAATTCTTGAACCGTAAGTCATAGACGCTCGATCTTGGCGGCATTCGTCTCAGCGCCTGGCAATTAGTATAGAAGCACTGTTTCCCACTGTTTCTGAGGCTAATTCTTGAACCGTAAGTCTTAGACGCTTGATCTTGGCGGCATTCGTCTCAGCGCCTGGCAATTAGCATAGAAGCACTGTCTTTGACTTATCTGAAAGTTTCCCAGGCGAGCTATTCACAAGTAAATCCTAGACGCTCGATCTTGGTTACTTTCGCTTTCGCGGCTGGCAGCAAAGTTCAGAACCATGTTTCTGTGAATAACTCTTGAACCGTAAGTCACAGACGCTCGCTCTTGGCTGCATTCGTTTCAGCTCGTGGCAGCCAGTCTAAAAAACACTATCTTGGACTTCTCTGGATGTTTCCCAGGCGAGCTATTGGCAGCATGTTCAGAACCACTGTTTCTGAGGCTAATTCTTGAACCGTAAGTCATAGACGCTCGATCTTGGCGGCATTCGTCTCAGCGCCTGGCAATTAGTATAGAAGCACTGTTTCCCACTGTTTCTGAGGCTAATTCTTGAACCGTAAGTCTTAGACGCTTGATCTTGGCGGCATTCGTCTCAGCGCCTGGCAATTAGTATAGAAGCACTGTCTTTGACTTATCTGAAAGTTTCCCAGGCGAGCTATTCACAAGTAAATCCTAGACGCTCGATCTTGGTTACTTTCGCTTTCGCGGCTGGCAGCAAAGTTCAGAACCATGTTTCTGTGAATAACTCTTGAACCGTAAGTCACAGACGCTCGCTCTTGGCTGCATTCGTTTCAGCTCGTGGCAGCCAGTCTAAAAAAAACACTATCTTGGACTTCTCTGGATGTTTCCCAGGCGAGCTATTGGCAGCATGTTCAGAACCACTGTTTCTGAGGCTAATTCTTGAACCGTAAGTCATAGACGCTCGATCTTGGCGGCATTCGTCTCAGCGCCTGGCAATTAGTATAGAAGCACTGTTTCCCACTGTTTCTGAGGCTAATTCTTGAACCGTAAGTCATAGACGCTCGATCTTGGCGGTATTCGTCTCAGCGCCTGGCAATTAGTATAGAAGCACTGTCTTTGACTTCTCTGGATGTTTCCCATGCGAGCTATTGACAAGTAAATCCTAGACGCTCGATCTTGGTTACTTTCGCTTTCGCGGCTGGCAGCAAAGTTCAGAACCATGTTTCTGTGAATAACTCTTGAACCGTAAGTCACAGACGCTCGCTCTTGGCTGCATTCGTTTCAGCTCGTGGCAGCCAGTCTAAAAAAACACTATCTTGGACTTCTCTGGATGTTTCCAAGGCTAGCTATTGGCAGCCGGTTCAAAACCACTGTTTCTGAGGCTAATTCTTGAACCGTAAGTCATAGACGCTCGATCTTGGCGGCATTCGTCTCAGCGCCTGGCAATTAGTATAGAAGCACTGTTTCCCACTGTTTCTGAGGCTAATTCTTGAACCGTAAGTCTTAGACGCTTGATCTTGGCGGCATTCGTCTCAGCGCCTGGCAATTAGCATAGAAGCACTGTCTTTGACTTATCTGAAAGTTTCCCAGGCGAGCTATTCACAAGTAAATCCTAGACGCTCGATCTTGGTTACTTTCGCTTTCGCGGCTGGCAGCAAAGTTCAGAACCATGTTTCTGTGAATAACTCTTGAACCGTAAGTCACAGACGCTCGCTCTTGGCTGCATTCGTTTCAGCTCGTGGCAGCCAGTCTAAAAAACACTATCTTGGACTTCTCTGGATGTTTCCCAGGCGAGCTATTGGCAGCATGTTCAGAACCACTGTTTCTGAGGCTAATTCTTGAACCGTAAGTCATAGACGCTCGATCTTGGCGGCATTCGTCTCAGCGCCTGGCAATTAGTATAGAAGCACTGTTTCCCACTGTTTCTGAGGCTAATTCTTGAACCGTAAGTCATAGACGCTCGATCTTGGCGGCATTCGTCTCAGCGCCTGGCAATTAGTATAGAAGCACTGTCTTTGACTTCTCTGGATGTTTCCCAGGCGAGCTATTGACAAGTAAATCCTAGACGCTCGATCTTGGTTGCTTTGGCTTTCGCGGCTGGCAGCAAAGTTCAGAACCATGTTTATGTGAATAACTTTTGAACCGTAAGTCACAGACGCTCGCTCTTGGCTGCATTCGTTTCAGCTCGTGGCAGCCAGTCTAAAAAAAACATTATCTTGGACTTCTCTGGATGTTTCCCAGGCGAGCTATTGGCAGCATGTTCAGAACCACTGTTTCTGAGGCTAATTCTTGAACCGTAAGTCATAGACGCTCAATCTTGGCGGCATTCGTCTCAGCGCCTGGCAATTAGTATAGAAGCACTGTTTCCCACTGTTTCTGAGGCTAATTCTTGAACCGTAAGTCTTAGACGCTTGATCTTGGCGGCATTCGTCTCAGCGCCTGGCAATTAGTATAGAAGCACTGTCTTTGACTTATCTGAAAGTTTCCCAGGCGAGCTATTCACAAGTAAATCCTAGACGCTCGATCTTGGTTACTTTCGCTTTCGCGGCTGGCAGCAAAGTTCAGAACCATGTTTCTGTGAATAACTCTTGAACCGTAAGTCACAGACGCTCGCTCTTGGCTGCATTCGTTTCAGCTCGTGGCAGCCAGTCTAAAAAAAACACTATCTTGGACTTCTCTGGATGTTTCCCAGGCGAGCTATTGGCAGCATGTTCAGAACCACTGTTTCTGAGGCTAATTCTTGAACCGTAAGTCATAGACGCTCGATTTTGGCGGCATTCGTCTCAGCGCCTGGCAATTAGTATAGAAGCACTGTTTCCCACTGTTTCTGAGGCTAATTCTTGAACCGTAAGTCTTAGACGCTCGATCTTGGCGGTATTCGTCTCAGCGCCTGGCAATTAGTATAGAAGCACTGTCTTTGACTTCTCTGGATGTTTCCCATGCGAGCTATTGACAAGTAAATCCTAGACGCTCGATCTTGGTTACTTTCGCTTTCGCGGCTGGCAGCAAAGTTCAGAACCATGTTTCTGTGAATAACTCTTGAACCGTAAGTCACAGAGGCTCGCTCTTGGCTGCATTCGTTTCAGCTCGTGGCAGCCAGTCTAAAAAAACACTATCTTGGACTTCTCTGGATGTTTCCCAGGCTAGCTATTGGCAGCCGGTTCAAAACCACTGTTTCTGAGGCTAATTCTTGAACCGTAAGTCATAGACGCTCGATCTTGGCGGCATTCGTCTCAGCGCCTGGCAATTAGTATAGAAGCACTGTTTCCCACTGTTTCTGAGGCTAATTCTTGAACCGTAAGTCTTAGACGCTTGATCTTGGCGGCATTCGTCTCAGCGCCTGGCAATTAGCATAGAAGCACTGTCTTTGACTTATCTGAAAGTTTCCCAGGCGAGCTATTCACAAGTAAATCCTAGACGCTCGATCTTGGTTACTTTCGCTTTCGCGGCTGGCAGCAAAGTTCAGAACCATGTTTCTGTGAATAACTCTTGAACCGTAAGTCACAGACGCTCGCTCTTGGCTGCATTCGTTTCAGCTCGTGGCAGCCAGTCTAAAAAAACACTATCTTGGACTTCTCTGGATGTTTCCCAGGCGAGCTATTGGCAGCATGTTCAGAACCACTGTTTCTGAGGCTAATTCTTGAACCGTAAGTCATAGACGCTCGATCTTGGCGGCATTCGTCTCAGCGCCTGGCAATTAGTATAGAAGCACTGTTTCCCACTGTTTCTGAGGCTAATTCTTGAACCGTAAGTCTTAGACGCTTGATCTTGGCGGCATTCGTCTCAGCGCCTGGCAATTAGTATAGCTGCACTGTCTTTGACTTCTCTGGATGTTTTCCAGGCGAGCTATTCACAAGTAAATCCTAGACGCTCGATCTTGGTTGCTTTCGCTTTCGCGGCTGGCAGCAAAGTTCAGAACCATGTTTATGTGAATAACTTTTGAACCGTAAGTCACAGACGCTCGCTCTTGGCTGCATTCGTTTCAGCTCGTGGCAGCCAGTCTAAAAAAAACACTATCTTGGACTTCTCTGGATGTTTCCCAGGCGAGCTATTGGCAGCATGTTCAGAACCACTGTTTCTGAGGCTAATTCTTGAACCGTAAGTCATAGACGCTCGATCTTGGCGGCATTCGTCTCAGCGCCTGGCAATTAGTATAGAAGCACTGTTTCCCACTGTTTCTGAGGCTAATTCTTGAACCGTAAGTCTTAGACGCTTGATCTTGGCGGCATTCGTCTCAGCGCCTGGCAATTAGTATAGAAGCACTGTCTTTGACTTATCTGAAAGTTTCCCAGGCGAGCTATTCACAAGTAAATCCTAGACGCTCGATCTTGGTTACTTTCGCTTTCGCGGCTGGCAGCAAAGTTCAGAACCATGTTTCTGTGAATAACTCTTGAACCGTAAGTCACAGACGCGCTCGCTCTTGGCTGCATTCGTTTCAGCTCGTGGCAGCCAGTCTAAAAAAAACACTATCTTGGACTTCTCTGGATGTTTCCCAGGCGAGCTATTGGCAGCATGTTCAGAACCACTGTTTCTGAGGCTAATTCTTGAACCGTAAGTCATAGACGCTCGATCTTGGCGGCATTCGTCTCAGCGCCTGGCAATATTATAGAAGCACTGTTTTCCCACTGTTTCTGAGGCTAATTCTTGAACCGTAGTCATAGACGCTCGATCTTGGCGGTATTCGTCTCAGCGCCTGGCAATTAGTATAGAAGCACTGTCTTTGACTTCTCTGGATGTTTCCCATGCGAGCTATTGGACAAGTAAATCCTAGACGCTCGATCTTGGTTACTTTCGCTTTCGCGGCTGGCAGCAAAGTTTCAGAACCATGTTTCTGTGAATAACTCTTGAACCGTAAGTCACAGACGCTCGCTCTTGGCTGCATTCGTTCAGCTCGTGGCAGCCAGTCTAAAAAAACACTATCTTGGACTTCCTGGATGTTTCCCAGGCGATCTATTGGCAGCATGTTCAGAACCACTGTTTCTGAGGCTAATTCTTGAACCGTAAGTCATAACGCTCGATCTTGGCGGCATTCGTCTCAGCGCCTGGCAATTAGTATAGAAGCACTGTTTCCCACTGTTCTGAGGCTAATTCTTGAACCGTAAGTCTTAGACGCTTGATCTTGGCGGCATTCGTCTCAGCGCCTGGCAATTAGTATAGAAGCACTGTCTTTGACTTATCTGAAAGTTTCCCAGGCGAGCTATTCACAAGTAAATCCTAGACGCTCGATCTTGGTTACTTTCGCTTTCGCGGCTGGCAGCAAAGTTCAGAACCATGTTTCTGTGAATAACTCTTGAACCGTAAGTCACCAGACGCTCGCTCTTGGCTGCATTCGTTTCAGCTCGTGGCAGCCAGTCTAAAAAAAAACACTATCTTGGACTTCTCTGGATGTTTCCCAGGCGAGCTATTGGCAGCATGTTCAGAACCACTGTTTCTGAGGCTAATTCTTGAACCGTAAGTCATAGACGCTCGATCTTGGCGGCATTCGTCTCAGCGCCTGGCAATTAGTATAGAAGCACTGTTTCCCACTGTTTCTGAGGCTAATTCTTGAACCGTAAGTCATAGACGCTCGATCTTGGCGGTATTCGTCTCAGCGCCTGGCAATTAGTATAGAAGCACTGTCTTTGACTTCTCTGGATGTTTCCCATGCGAGCTATTGACAAGTAAATCCTAGACGCTCGATCTTGGTTACTTTCGCTTTCGCGGCTGGCAGCAAAGTTCAGAACCATGTTTCTGTGAATAACTCTTGAACCGTAAGTCACAGACGCTCGCTCTTGGCTGCATTCGTTTCAGCTCGTGGCAGCCAGTCTAAAAAAACACTATCTTGGACTTCTCTGGATGTTTTCCAAGGCTAGCTATTGGCAGCCGGTTCAAAACCACTGTTTCTGAGGCTAATTCTTGAACCGTAAGTCATAGACGCTCGATCTTGGCGGCATTCGTCTCAGCGCCTGGCAATTAGTATAGAAGCACTGTTTCCCACTGTTTCTGAGGCTAATTCTTGAACCGTAAGTCTTAGACGCTTGATCTTGGCGGCATTCGTCTCAGCGCCTGGCAATTAGCATAGAAGCACTGTCTTTGACTTATCTGAAAGTTTCCCAGGCGAGCTATTCACAAGTAATCCTAGACGCTCGATCTTGGTTACTTTCGCTTTCGCGGCTGGCAGCAAAGTTCAGAACCATGTTTCTGTGAATAACTCTTGAACCGTAAGTCACAGACGCTCGCTCTTGGCTGCATTCGTTTCAGCTCGTGGCAGCCAGTCTAAAAAACACTATCTTGGACTTCTCTGGATGTTTCCCAGGCGAGCTATTGGCAGCATGTTCAGAACCACTGTTTCTGAGGCTAATTCTTGAACCGTAAGTCATAGACGCTCGATCTTGGCGGCATTCGTCTCAGCGCCTGGCAATTAGTATAGAAGCACTGTTTCCCACTGTTTCTGAGGCTAATTCTTGAACCGTAAGTCATAGACGCTCGATCTTGGCGGCATTCGTCTCAGCGCCTGGCAATTAGTATAGAAGCACTGTCTTTGACTTCTCTGGATGTTTCCCAGGCGAGCTATTGACAAGTAAATCCTAGACGCTCGATCTTGGTTGCTTTGGCTTTCGCGGCTGGCAGCAAAGTTCAGAACCATGTTTATGTGAATAACTTTTGAACCGTAAGTCACAGACGCTCGCTCTTGGCTGCTTTCGTTTCAGCTCGTGGCAGCCAGTCTAAAAAAAACATTATCTTGGACTTCTCTGGATGTTTCCCAGGCGAGCTATTGGCAGCATGTTCAGAACCACTGTTTCTGAGGCTAATTCTTGAACCGTAAGTCATAGACGCTCAATCTTGGCGGCATTCGTCTCAGCGCCTGGCAATTAGTATAGAAGCACTGTTTCCCACTGTTTCTGAGGCTAATTCTTGAACCGTAAGTCTTAGACGCTTGATCTTGGCGGCATTCGTCTCAGCGCCTGGCAATTAGTATAGAAGCACTGTCTTTGACTTATCTGAAAGTTTCCCAGGCGAGCTATTCACAAGTAAATCCTAGACGCTCGATCTTGGTTACTTTCGCTTTCGCGGCTGGCAGCAAAGTTCAGAACCATGTTTCTGTGAATAACTCTTGAACCGTAAGTCACAGACGCTCGCTCTTGGCTGCATTCGTTTCAGCTCGTGGCATCCAGTCTAAAAAAAACACTATCTTGGACTTCTCTGGATGTTTCCCAGGCGAGCTATTGGCAGCATGTTCAGAACCACTGTTTCTGAGGCTAATTCTTGAACCGTAAGTCATAGACGCTCGATTTTGGCGGCATTCGTCCTCAGCGCCTGGCAATTAGTATAGAAGCACTGTTTCCCACTGTTTTCTGAGGCTAATTCTTGAACCGTAAGTCTTAGACGCTCGATCTTGGCGGTATTCGTCTCAGCGCCTGGCAATTAGTATAGAAGCACTGTCTTTGACTTCTCTGGATGTTTCCCATGCGAGCTATTGACAAGTAAATCCTAGACGCTCGATCTTGGTTACTTTCGCTTTCGCGGCTGGCAGCAAAGTTCAGAACCATGTTTCTGTGAATAACTCTTGAACCGTAAGTCACAGAGGCTCGCTCTTGGCTGCATTCGTTTCAGCTCGTGGCAGCCAGTCTAAAAAACACTATCTTGGACTTCTCTGGATGTTTCCCCAGGCTAGCTATTGGCAGCCGGTTCAAAACCACTGTTTCTGAGGCTAATTCTTGAACCGTAAGTCATAGACGCTCGATCTTGGCGGCATTCGTCTCAGCGCCTGGCAATTAGTATAGAAGCACTGTTTCCCACTGTTTCTGAGGCTAATTCTTGAACCGTAAGTCTTAGACGCTTGATCTTGGCGGCATTCGTCTCAGCGCCTGGCAATTAGCATAGAAGCACTGTCTTTGACTTATCTGAAAGTTTCCCAGGCGAGCTATTCACAAGTAAATCCTAGACGCTCGATCTTGGTTACTTTCGCTTTCGCGGCTGGCAGCAAAGTTCAGAACCATGTTTCTGTGAATAACTCTTGAAACCGTAAGTCACAGACGCTCGCTCTTGGCTGCATTCGTTTCAGCTCGTGGCAGCCAGTCTAAAAAACACTATCTTGGACTTCTCTGGATGTTTCCCAGGCGAGCTATTGGCAGCATGTTCAGAACCACTGTTTCTGAGGCTAATTCTTGAACCGTAAGTCATAGACGCTCGATCTTGGCGGCATTCGTCTCAGCGCCTGGCAATTAGTATAGAAGCACTGTTTCCCACTGTTTCTGAGGCTAATTCTTGAACCGTAAGTCATAGACGCTCGATCTTGGCGGCATTCGTCTCAGCGCCTGGCAATTAGTATAGAAGCACTGTCTTTGACTTCACTGGATGTTTCCAGGCGAGCTATTGACAAGTAAATCCTAGACGCTCGATCTTAGTTATTTTCGCTTTCGCGGCTGGCAGCAAAGTTCAGAACCATGTTTCTGTGAATAACTCTTGAACCGTAAGTGACAGACGCTCGCTCTTGGCTGCATTCGTTTCAGCTCGTGGCAGTCAGTCTAAAAAACACTATCTTGGACTTCTCTGGATGTTTCCCAGGCGAGCTATTGGCAGCATGTTCAGAACCACTGTTTCTGAGGCTAATTCTTGAACCGTAAGTCATAGACGCTCGATCTTGGCGGCATTCGTCTCAGCGCCTGGCAATTAGTATAGAAGCACTGTTTCCCACTGTTTCTGAGGCTAATTCTTGAACCGTAAGTCTTAGACGCTTGATCTTGGCGGCATTCGTCTCAGCGCCTGGCAATTAGTATAGAAGCACTGTCTTTGACTTATCTGAAAGTTTCCCAGGCGAGCTATTCACAAGTAAATCCTAGACGCTCGATCTTGGTTACTTTCGCTTTCGCGGCTGGCAGCAAAGTTCAGAACCATGTTTCTGTGAATAACTCTTGAACCGTAAGTCACAGACGCTCGCTCTTGGCTGCATTCGTTTCAGCTCGTGGCAGCCAGTCTAAAAAACACTATCTTGGACTTCTCTGGATGTTTCCCAGGCGAGCTATTGGCAGCATGTTTTGAACCACTGTTTCTGAGGCTAATTCTTGAACCGTAAGTCATAGACGCTCGATCTTGGCGGCATTCGTCTCAGCGCCTGGCAATTAGTATAGAAGCACTGTTTCCCACTGTTTCTGAGGCTAATTCTTGAACCGTAAGTCTTAGACGCTTGATCTTGGCGGCATTCGTCTCAGCGCCTGGCAATTAGTATAGAAGCACTGTCTTTGACTTATCTGAAAGTTTCCCAGGCGAGCTATTCACAAGTAAATCCTAGACGCTCGATCTTGGTTACTTTCGCTTTCGCGGCTGGCAGCAAAGTTCAGAACCATGTTTCTGTGAATAACTCTTGAACCGTAAGTCACAGACGCTCGCTCTTGGCTGCATTCGTTTCAGCTCGTGGCAGCCAGTCTAAAAAAAACACTATCTTGGACTTCTCTGGATGTTTCCCAGGCGAGCTATTGGCAGCATGTTCAGAACCACTGTTTCTGAGGCTAATTCTTGAACCGTAAGTCATAGACGCTCGATCTTGGCGGCATTCGTCTCAGCGCCTGGCAATTAGTATAGAAGCACTGTTTCCCACTGTTTCTGAGGCTAATTCTTGAACCGTAAGTCATAGACGCTCGATCTTGGCGGTATTCGTCTCAGCGCCTGGCAATTAGTATAGAAGCACTGTCTTTGACTTCTCTGGATGTTTCCCATGCGAGCTATTGACAAGTAAATCCTAGACGCTCGATCTTGGTTACTTTCGCTTTCGCGGCTGGCAGCAAAGTTCAGAACCATGTTTCTGTGAATAACTCTTGAACCGTAAGTCACAGACGCTCGCTCTTGGCTGCATTCGTTTCAGCTCGTGGCAGCCAGTCTAAAAAAACACTATCTTGGACTTCTCTGGATGTTTCCAAGGCTAGCTATTGGCAGCCGGTTCAAAACCACTGTTTCTGAGGCTAATTCTTGAACCGTAAGTCATAGACGCTCGATCTTGGCGGCATTCGTCTCAGCGCCTGGCAATTAGTATAGAAGCACTGTTTCCCACTGTTTCTGAGGCTAATTCTTGAACCGTAAGTCTTAGACGCTTGATCTTGGCGGCATTCGTCTCAGCGCCTGGCAATTAGCATAGAAGCACTGTCATTGACTTATCTGAAAGTTTCCCAGGCGAGCTATTCACAAGTAAATCCTAGACGCTCGATCTTGGTTACTTTCGCTTTCGCGGCTGGCAGCAAAGTTCAGAACCATGTTTCTGTGAATAACTCTTGAACCGTAAGTCACAGACGCTCGCTCTTGGCTGCATTCGTTTCAGCTCGTGGCAGCCAGTCTAAAAAACACTATCTTGGACTTCTCTGGATGTTTCCCAGGCGAGCTATTGGCAGCATGTTCAGAACCACTGTTTCTGAGGCTAATTCTTGAACCGTAAGTCATAGACGCTCGATCTTGGCGGCATTCGTCTCAGCGCCTGGCAATTAGTATAGAAGCACTGTTTCCCACTGTTTCTGAGGCTAATTCTTGAACCGTAAGTCATAGACGCTCGATCTTGGCGGCATTCGTCTCAGCGTCTGGCAATTAGTATAGAAGCACTGTCTTTGACTTCTCTGGATGTTTCCCAGGCGAGCTATTGACAAGTAAATCCTAGACGCTCGATCTTGGTTGCTTTGGCTTTCGCGGCTGGCAGCAAAGTTCAGAACCATGTTTATGTGAATAACTTTTGAACCGTAAGTCACAGACGCTCGCTCTTGGCTGCATTCGTTTCAGCTCGTGGCAGCCAGTCTAAAAAAAACATTATCTTGGACTTCTCTGGATGTTTCCCAGGCGAGCTATTGGCAGCATGTTCAGAACCACTGTTTCTGAGGCTAATTCTTGAACCGTAAGTCATAGACGCTCGATCTTGGCGGCATTCGTCTCAGCGCCTGGCAATTAGTATAGAAGCACTGTTTCCCACTGTTTCTGAGGCTAATTCTTGAACCGTAAGTCTTAGACGCTTGATCTTGGCGGCATTCGTCTCAGCGCCTGGCAATTAGTATAGAAGCACTGTCTTTGACTTATCTGAAAGTTTCCCAGGCGAGCTATTCACAAGTAAATCCTAGACGCTCGATCTTGGTTACTTTCGCTTTCGCGGCTGGCAGCAAAGTTCAGAACCATGTTTCTGTGAATAACTCTTGAACCGTAAGTCACAGACGCTCGCTCTTGGCTGCATTCGTTTCAGCTCGTGGCAGCCAGTCTAAAAAAAACACTATCTTGGACTTCTCTGGATGTTTCCCAGGCGAGCTATTGGCAGCATGTTCAGAACCACTGTTTCTGAGGCTAATTCTTGAACCGTAAGTCATAGACGCTCGATCTTGGCGGCATTCGTCTCAGCGCCTGGCAATTAGTATAGAAGCACTGTTTCCCACTGTTTCTGAGGCTAATTCTTGAACCGTAAGTCTTAGACGCTCGATCTTGGCGGTATTCGTCTCAGCGCCTGGCAATTAGTATAGAAGCACTGTCTTTGACTTCTCTGGATGTTTCCCATGCGAGCTATTGACAAGTAAATCCTAGACGCTCGATCTTGGTTACTTTCGCTTTCGCGGCTGGCAGCAAAGTTCAGAACCATGTTTCTGTGAATAACTCTTGAACCGTAAGTCACAGAGGCTCGCTCTTGGCTGCATTCGTTTCAGCTCGTGGCAGCCAGTCTAAAAAAACACTATCTTGGACTTCTCTGGATGTTTCCCAGGCTAGCTATTGGCAGCCGGTTCAAAACCACTGTTTCTGAGGCTAATTCTTGAACCGTAAGTCATAGACGCTCGATCTTGGCGGCATTCGTCTGAGCGCCTGGCAATTAGTATAGAAGCACTGTTTCCCACTGTTTCTGAGGCTAATTCTTGAACCGTAAGTCTTAGACGCTTGATCTTGGCGGCATTCGTCTCAGCGCCTGGCAATTAGCATAGAAGCACTGTCTTTGACTTATCTGAAAGTTTCCCAGGCGAGCTATTCACAAGTAAATCCTAGACGCTCGATCTTGGTTACTTTCGCTTTCGCGGCTGGCAGCAAAGTTCAGAACCATGTTTCTGTGAATAACTCTTGAACCGTAAGTCACAGACGCTCGCTCTTGGCTGCATTCGTTTCAGCTCGTGGCAGCCAGTCTAAAAAACACTATCTTGGACTTCTCTGGATGTTTCCCAGTCGAGCTATTGGCAGCATGTTCAGAACCACTGTTTCTGAGGCTAATTCTTGAACCGTAAGTCATAGACGCTCGATCTTGGCGGCATTCGTCTCAGCGCCTGGCAATTAGTATAGAAGCACTGTTTCCCACTGTTTCTGAGGCTAATTCTTGAACCGTAAGTCTTAGACTCTTGATCTTGGCGGCATTCGTCTCAGCGCCTGGCAATTAGTATAGCTGCACTGTCTTTGACTTCTCTGGAAGTTTTCCAGGCGAGCTATTCACAAGTAAATCCTAGACGCTCGATCTTGGTTGCTTTGGCTTTCGCGGCTGGCAGCAAAGTTCAGAACCATGTTTCTGTGAATAACTCTTGAACCGTAAGTCACAGACGCTCGCTCTTGGCTGCATTCGTTTCAGCTCGTGGCAGCCAGTCTAAAAAAACACTATCTTGGACTTCTCTGGATGTTTCCCAGGCGAGCTATTGGCAGCATGTTCAAAACCACTGTTTCTGAGGCTAATTCTTGAACCGTAAGTCATAGGACGCTCGATCTTGGCGGCATTCGTCTCAGCGCCTGGCAATTAGTATAGAAGCACTGTTTCCCACTGTTTCTGAGGCTAATTCTTGAACCGTAAGTCTTAGACGCTTGATCTTGGCGGCATTCGTCTCAGCGCCTGGCAATTAGTATAGAAGCACTGTCTTTGACTTATCTGAAAGTTTCCCAGGCGAGCTATTCACAAGTAAATCCTAGACGCTCGATCTTGGTTACTTTCGCTTTCGCGGCTGGCAGCAAAGTTCAGAACCATGTTTCTGTGAATAACTCTTGAACCGTAAGTCACAGACGCTCGCTCTTGGCTGCATTCGTTTCAGCTCGTGGCAGCCAGTCTAAAAAAAACACTATCTTGGACTTCTCTGGATGTTTCCCAGGCGAGCTATTGGCAGCATGTTCAGAACCACTGTTTCTGAGGCTAATTCTTGAACCGTAAGTCATAGACGTTCGATCTTGGCGGCATTCGTCTCAGCGCCTGGCAATTAGTATAGAAGCACTGTTTCCCACTGTTTCTGAGGCTAATTCTTGAACCGTAAGTCTTAGACGCTTGATCTTGGCGGCATTCGTCTCAGCGCCTGGCAATTAGTATAGCTGCACTGTCTTTGACTTCTCTGGAAGTTTTCCAGGCGAGCTATTCACAAGTAAATCCTAGACGCTCGATCTTGGTTGCTTTGGCTTTCGCGGCTGGCAGCAAAGTTCAGAACCATGTTTATGTGAATAACTTTTGAACCGTAAGTCACAGACGCTCGCTCTTGGCTGCATTCGTTTCAGCTCGTGGCAGCCAGTCTAAAAAAAACACTATCTTGGACTTCTCTGGATGTTTCCCAGGCGAGCTATTGGCAGCATGTTCAGAACCACTGTTTCTGAGGCTAATTCTTGAACCGTAAGTCATAAACGCTCGATCTTGGCGGCATTCGTCTCAGCGCCTGGCAATTAGTATAGAAGCACTGTTTTCCACTGTTTCTGAGGCTAATTCTTGAACCGTAAGTCTTAGACGCTTGATCTTGGCGGCATTCGTCTCAGCGCCTGGCAATTAGTATAGAAGCACTGTCTTTGACTTCTCTGGATGTTTCCCAGGCGAGCTATTCACAAGTAAATCCTAGACGCTCGATCTTGGTTACTTTCGCTTTCGCGGCTGGCAGCAAAGTTCAGAACCATGTTTCTGTGAATAACTCTTGAACCGTAAGTCACAGACGCTCGCTCTTGGCTGCATTCGTTTCAGCTCGTGGCAGCCAGTCTAAAAAAACACTATCTTGGACTTCTCTGGATGTTTCCCAGGCGAGCTATTGGCAGCATGTTCAAAACCACTGTTTCTGAGGCTAATTCTTGAACCGTAAGTCATAGACGCTCGATCTTGGCGGCATTCGTCTCAGCGCCTGGCAATTAGTATAGAAGCACTGTTTCCCACTGTTTCTGAGGCTAATTCTTGAACCGTAAGTCTTAGACGCTTGATCTTGGCGGCATTCGTCTCAGCGCCTGGCAATTAGTATAGAAGCACTGTCTTTGACTTCTCTGGATGTTTCCCAGGCGATCTATTCACAAGTAAATCCTAGACGCTCGATCTTGGTTACTTTCGCTTTCGCGGCTGGCAGCAAAGTTCAGAACCATGTTTCTGTGAATAACTCTTGAACCGTAAGTCACAGACGCTCGCTCTTGGCTGCATTCGTTCAGCTCGTGGCAGCCAGTCTAAAAAAACACTATCTTGGACTTCTCTGGATGTTTCCCAGGCGAGCTATTGGCAGCATGTTCAAAACCACTGTTTCTGAGGCTAATTCTTGAACCGTAAGTCATAGACGCTCGATCTTGGCGGCATTCGTCTCAGCGCCTGGCAATTAGTATAGAAGCACTGTTTCCCACTGTTTCTGAGGCTAATTCTTGAACCGTAAGTCTTAGACGCTTGAATCTTGGCGGCATTCGTCTCAGCGCCTGGCAATTAGTATGGAAGCACTATCTTTGACTTCTCTGGATGTTTCCCAGGCGAGCTATTGACAAGTAAATCCTAGACGCTCGATCTTGGTTATTTTCGCTTTCGCGGCTGGCAGCAAAGTTCAGAACCATGTTTCTGTGAATAACTCTTGAACCGTAAGTGACAGACGCTCGCTCTTGGCTGCATTCGTTTCAGCTCGTGGCAGTCAGTCTAAAAAACACTATCTTGGACTTCTCTGGATGTTTCCCAGGCGAGCTATTGGCAGCATGTTTAGAACCACTGTTTCTGAGGCTAATTCGTGAACCGTAAGTCATAGACGCTCGATCTTGGCGGCATTCGTCTCAGCACCAGGAAATTAGTATAGAAGCACTGTTTCCCACTGTTTCTGAGGCTAATTCTTGAACCGTAAGTCATAGACGCTCGATCTTGGCGGCATTCGTCTCAGCGCCTGGCAATTAGTATAGAAGCACTGTCTTTGACTTCACTGGATGTTTCCCAGGCGAGCTATTGACAAGTAAATCCTAGACGCTCGATCTTAGTTATTTTCGCTTTCGCGGCTGGCAGCAAAGTTCAGAACCATGTTTCTGTGAATAACTCTTGAACCGTAAGTGACAGACGCTCGCTCTTGGCTGCATTCGTTTCAGCTCGTGGCAGTCAGTCTAAAAAACACTATCTTGGACTTCTCTGGATGTTTCCCAGGCGAGCTATTGGCAGCATGTTCAGAACCACTGTTTCTGAGGCTAATTCTTGAACCGTAAGTCATAGACGCTCGATCTTGGCGGCATTCGTCTCAGCGCCTGGCAATTAGTATAGAAGCACTGTTTCCCACTGTTTCTGAGGCTAATTCTTGAACCGTAAGTCTTAGACGCTTGATCTTGGCGGCATTCGTCTCAGCGCCTGGCAATTAGTATAGAAGCACTGTCTTTGACTTATCTGAAAGTTTCCCAGGCGAGCTATTCACAAGTAAATCCTAGACGCTCGATCTTGGTTACTTTCGCTTTCGCGGCTGGCAGCAAAGTTCAGAACCATGTTTCTGTGAATAACTCTTGAACCGTAAGTCACAGACGCTCGCTCTTGGCTGCATTCGTTTCAGCTCGTGGCAGCCAGTCTAAAAAAACACTATCTTGGACTTCTCTGGATGTTTCCCAGGCGAGCTATTGGCAGCATGTTCAGAACCACTGTTTCTGAGGCTAATTCTTGAACCGTAAGTCATAGACGCTCGATCTTGGCGGCATTCGTCTCAGCGCCTGGCAATTAGTATAGAAGCACTGTTTCCCACTGTTTCTGAGGCTAATTCTTGAACCGTAAGTCATAGACGCTCGATCTTGGCGGTATTCGTCTCAGCGCCTGGCAATTAGTATAGAAGCACTGTCTTTGACTTCTCTGGATGTTTCCCATGCGAGCTATTGACAAGTAAATCCTAGACGCTCGATCTTGGTTACTTTCGCTTTCGCGGCTGGCAGCAAAGTTCAGAACCATGTTTCTGTGAATAACTCTTGAACCGTAAGTGACAGACGCTCGCTCTTGGCTGCATTCGTTTCAGCTCGTGGCAGTCAGTCTAAAAAACACTATCTTGGACTTCTCTGGATGTTTCCCAGGCGAGCTATTGGCAGCATGTTTAGAACCACTGTTTCTGAGGCTAATTCGTGAACCGTAAGTCATAGACGCTCGATCTTGGCGGCATTCGTCTCAGCACCAGGAAATTAGTATAGAAGCACTGTTTCCCACTGTTTCTGAGGCTAATTCTTGAACCGTAAGTCATAGACGCTCGATCTTGGCGGCATTCGTCTCAGCGCCTGGCAATTAGTATAGAAGCACTGTCTTTGACTTCACTGGATGTTTCCCAGGCGAGCTATTGACAAGTAAATCCTAGACGCTCGATCTTAGTTATTTTCGCTTTCGCGGCTGGCAGCAAAGTTCAGAACCATGTTTCTGTGAATAACTCTTGAACCGTAAGTGACAGACGCTCGCTCTTGGCTGCATTCGTTCAGCTCGTGGCAGTCAGTCTAAAAAACACTATCTTGGACTTCTCTGGATGTTTCCCAGGCGAGCTATTGGCAGCATGTTCAGAACCACTGTTTCTGAGGCTAATTCTTGAACCGTAAGTCATAGACGCTCGATCTTGGCGGCATTCGTCTCAGCGCCTGGCAATTAGTATAGAAGCACTGTTTCCCACTGTTTCTGAGGCTAATTCTTGAACCGTAAGTCTTAGACGCTTGATCTTGGCGGCATTCGTCTCAGCGCCTGGCAATTAGTATAGAAGCACTGTCTTTGACTTATCTGAAAGTTTCCCAGGCGAGCTATTCACAAGTAAATCCTAGACGCTCGATCTTGGTTACTTTCGCTTTCGCGGCTGGCAGCAAAGTTCAGAACCATGTTTCTGTGAATAACTCTTGAACCGTAAGTCACAGACGCTCGCTCTTGGCTGCATTCGTTTCAGCTCGTGGCAGCCAGTCTAAAAAAAACACTATCTTGGACTTCTCTGGATGTTTCCCAGGCGAGCTATTGGCAGCATGTTCAGAACCACTGTTTCTGAGGCTAATTCTTGAACCGTAAGTCATAGACGCTCGATCTTGGCGGCATTCGTCTCAGCGCCTGGCAATTAGTATAGAAGCACTGTTTCCCACTGTTTCTGAGGCTAATTCTTGAACCGTAAGTCATAGACGCTCGATCTTGGCGGTATTCGTCTCAGCGCCTGGCAATTAGTATAGAAGCACTGTCTTTGACTTCTCTGGATGTTTCCCATGCGAGCTATTTGACAAGTAAATCCTAGACGCTCGATCTTGGTTACTTTCGCTTTCGCGGCTGGCAGCAAAGTTCAGAACCATGTTTCTGTGAATAACTCTTGAACCGTAAGTGACAGACGCTCGCTCTTGGCTGCATTCGTTTCAGCTCGTGGCAGTCAGTCTAAAAAACACTATCTTGGACTTCTCTGGATGTTCCCAGGCGAGCTATTGGCAGCATGTTTAGAACCACTGTTTCTGAGGCTAATTCGTGAACCGTAAGTCATAGACGCTCGATCTTGGCGGCATTCGTCTCAGCACCAGGAAATTAGTATAGAAGCACTGTTTCCCACTGTTTCTGAGGCTAATTCTTGAACCGTAAGTCATAGACGCTCGATCTTGGCGGCATTCGTCTCAGCGCCTGGCAATTAGTATAGAAGCACTGTCTTTGACTTCACTGGATGTTTCCCAGGCGAGCTATTGACAAGTAAATCCTAGACGCTCGATCTTAGTTATTTTCGCTTTCGCGGCTGGCAGCAAAGTTCAGAACCATGTTTCTGTGAATAACTCTTGAACCGTAAGTGACAGACGCTCGCTCTTGGCTGCATTCGTTTCAGCTCGTGGCAGTCAGTCTAAAAAACACTATCTTGGACTTCTCTGGATGTTTCCCAGGCGAGCTATTGGCAGCATGTTCAGAACCACCTGTTTCTGAGGCTAATTCTTGAACCGTAAGTCATAGACGCTCGATCTTGGCGGCATTCGTCTCAGCGCCTGGCAATTAGTGTAGAAGCACTGTTTCCCACTGTTTCTGAGGCTAATTCTTGAACCGTAAGTCTTAGACGCTTGATCTTGGCGGCATTCGTCTCAGCGCCTGGCAATTAGTATAGAAGCACTGTCTTTGACTTATCTGAAAGTTTCCCAGGCGAGCTATTCACAAGTAAATCCTAGACGCTCGATCTTGGTTACTTTCGCTTTCGCGGCTGGCAGCAAAGTTCAGAACATGTTTCTGTAAATAACTCTTGAACCGTAAGTCACAGACGCTCGCTCTTGGCTGCATTCGTTTCAGCTCGTGGCAGCCAGTCTAAAAAAAACACTATCTTGGACTTCTCTGGATGTTTCCCAGGCGAGCTATTGGCAGCATGTTCAGAACCACTGTTTCTGAGGCTAATTCTTGAACCGTAAGTCATAGACGCTCGATCTTGGCGGCATTCGTCTCAGCGCCTGGCAATTAGTATAGAAGCACTGTTTCCCACTGTTTCTGAGGCTAATTCTTGAACCGTAAGTCATAGACGCTCGATCTTGGCGGTATTCGTCTCAGCGCCTGGCAATTAGTATAGAAGCACTGTCTTTGACTTCTCTGGATGTTTCCCATGCGAGCTATTGACAAGTAAATCCTAGACGCTCGATCTTGGTTACTTTCGCTTTCGCGGCTGGCAGCAAAGTTCAGAACCATGTTTCTGTGAATAACTCTTGAACCGTAAGTCACAGACGCTCGCTCTTGGCTGCATTCGTTTCAGCTCGTGGCAGCCAGTCTAAAAAAAACACTATCTTGGACTTCTCTGGATGTTTCCCAGGCTAGCTATTGGCAGCCGGTTCAAAACCACTGTTTCTGAGGCTAATTCTTGAACCGTAAGTCATAGACGCTCGATCTTGGCGGCATTCGTCTCAGCGCCTGGCAATCAGTATAGAAGCACTGTTTCCCACTGTTTCTGAGGCTAATTCTTGAACCGTAAGTCTTAGACGCTTGATCTTGGCGGCATTCGTCTCAGCGCCTGGCAATTAGCATAGAAGCACTGTCTTTGACTTATCTGAAAGTTTCCCAGGCGAGCTATTCACAAGTAAATCCTAGACGCTCGATCTTGGTTACTTTCGCTTTCGCGGCTGGCAGCAAAGTTCAGAACCATGTTTCTGTGAATAACTTTTGAACCGTAAGTCACAGACGCTCGCTCTTGGCTGCATTCGTTTCAGCTCGTGGCAGCCAGTCTAAAAAACACTATCTTGGACTTCTCTGGATGTTTCCCAGGCGAGCTATTGGCAGCATGTTTTGAACCACTGTTTCTGAGGCTAATTCTTGAACCGTAAGTCATAGACGCTCGATCTTGGCGGCATTCGTCTCAGCGCCTGGCAATTAGTATAGAAGCACTGTTTCCCACTGTTTCTGAGGCTAATTCTTGAACCGTAAGTCTTAGACGCTTGATCTTGGCGGCATTCGTCTCAGCGCCTGGCAATTAGTATAGCTGCACTGTCTTTGACTTCTCTGGATGTTTTCCAGGCGAGCTATTCACAAGTAAATCCTAGACGCTCGATCTTGGTTGCTTTCGCTTTCGCGGCTGGCAGCAAAGTTCAGAACCATGTTTATGTGAATAACTTTTGAACCGTAAGTCACAGACGCTCGCTCTTGGCTGCATTCGTTTCAGCTCGTGGCAGCCAGTCTAAAAAAAACACTATCTTGGACTTCTCTGGATGTTTCCCAGGCGAGCTATTGGCAGCATGTTCAGAACCACTGTTTCTGAGGCTAATTCTTGAACCGTAAGTCATAGACGCTCGATCTTGGCGGCATTCGTCTCAGCGCCTGGCAATTAGTATAGAAGCACTGTTTCCCACTGTTTCTGAGGCTAATTCTTGAACCGTAAGTCTTAGACGCTTGATCTTGGCGGCATTCGTCTCAGCGCCTGGCAATTAGTATAGAAGCACTGTCTTTGACTTATCTGAAAGTTTCCCAGGCGAGCTATTCACAAGTAAATCCTAGACGCTCGATCTTGGTTACTTTCGCTTTCGCGGCTGGCAGCAAAGTTCAGAACCATGTTTCTGTGAATAACTCTTGAACCGTAAGTCACAGACGCTCGCTCTTGGCTGCATTCGTTTCAGCTCGTGGCAGCCAGTCTAAAAAAAACACTATCTTGGACTTCTCTGGATGTTTCCCAGGCGAGCTATTGGCAGCATGTTCAGAACCACTGTTTCTGAGGCTAATTCTTGAACCGTAAGTCATAGACGCTCGATCTTGGCGGCATTCGTCTCAGCGCCTGGCAATTAGTATAGAAGCACTGTTTCCCACTGTTTCTGAGGCTAATTCTTGAACCGTAAGTCATAGACGCTCGATCTTGGCGGTATTCGTCTCAGCGCCTGGCAATTAGTATAGAAGCACTGTCTTTGACTTCTCTGGATGTTTCCCATGCGAGCTATTGACAAGTAAATCCTAGACGCTCGATCTTGGTTACTTTCGCTTTCGCGGCTGGCAGCAAAGTTCAGAACCATGTTTCTGTGAATAACTCTTGAACCGTAAGTCACAGACGCTCGCTCTTGGCTGCATTCGTTTCAGCTCGTGGCAGCCAGTCTAAAAAACACTATCTTGGACTTCTCTGGATGTTTCCAAGGCTAGCTATTGGCAGCCGGTTCAAAACCACTGTTTCTGAGGCTAATTCTTGAACCGTAAGTCATAGACGCTCGATCTTGGCGGCATTCGTCTCAGCGCCTGGCAATTAGTATAGAAGCACTGTTTCCCACTGTTTCTGAGGCTAATTCTTGAACCGTAAGTCTTAGACGCTTGATCTTGGCGGCATTCGTCTCAGCGCCTGGCAATTAGCATAGAAGCACTGTCTTTGACTTATCTGAAAGTTTCCCAGGCGAGCTATTCACAAGTAAATCCTAGACGCTCGATCTTGGTTACTTTCGCTTTCGCGGCTGGCAGCAAAGTTCAGAACCATGTTTCTGTGAATAACTCTTGAACCGTAAGTCACAGACGCTCGCTCTTGGCTGCATTCGTTTCAGCTCGTGGCAGCCAGTCTAAAAAAAACACTATCTTGGACTTCTCTGGATGTTTCCCAGGCGAGCTATTGGCAGCATGTTCAGAACCACTGTTTCTGAGGCTAATTCTTGAACCGTAAGTCATAGACGCTCGATCTTGGCGGCATTCGTCTCAGCGCCTGGCAATTAGTATAGAAGCACTGTTTCCCACTGTTTCTGAGGCTAATTCTTGAACCGTAAGTCATAGACGCTCGATCTTGGCGGTATTCGTCTCAGCGCCTGGCAATTAGTATAGAAGCACTGTCTTTGACTTCTCTGGATGTTTCCCATGCGAGCTATTGACAAGTAAATCCTAGACGCTCGATCTTGGTTACTTTCGCTTTCGCGGCTGGCAGCAAGTTCAGAACCATGTTTCTGTGAATAACTCTTGAACCGTAAGTCACAGACGCTCGCTCTTGGCTGCATTCGTTTCAGCTCGTGGCAGCCAGTCTAAAAAAACACTATCTTGGACTTCTCTGGATGTTTCCAAGGCTAGCTATTGGCAGCCGGTTCAAAACCACTGTTTCTGAGGCTAATTCTTGAACCGTAAGTCATAGACGCTCGATCTTGGCGGCATTCGTCTCAGCGCCTGGCAATTAGTATAGAAGCACTGTTTCCCACTGTTTCTGAGGCTAATTCTTGAACCGTAAGTCTTAGACGCTTGATCTTGGCGGCATTCGTCTCAGCGCCTGGCAATTAGCATAGAAGCACTGTCTTTGACTTATCTGAAAGTTTCCCAGGCGAGCTATTCACAAGTAAATCCTAGACGCTCGATCTTGGTTACTTTCGCTTTCGCGGCTGGCAGCAAAGTTCAGAACCATGTTTCTGTGAATAACTCGTGAACCGTAAGTCACAGACGCTCGCTCTTGGCTGCATTCGTTTCAGCTCGTGGCAGCCAGTCTAAAAAAAACACTATCTTGGACTTCTCTGGATGTTTCCCAGGCGAGCTATTGGCAGCATGTCAGAACCACTGTTTCTGAGGCTAATTCTTGAACCGTAAGTCATAGACGCTCGATCTTGGCGGCATTCGTCTCAGCGCCTGGCAATTAGTATAGAAGCACTGTTTCCCACTGTTTCTGAGGCTAATTCTTGAACCGTAAGTCATAGACGCTCGATCTTGGCGGCATTCGTCTCAGCGCCTGGCAATTAGTATAGAAGCACTGTCTTTGACTTCTCTGGATGTTTCCCAGGCGAGCTATTGACAAGTAAATCCTAGACGCTCGATCTTGGTTGCTTTGGCTTTCGCGGCTGGCAGCAAAGTTCAGAACCATGTTTATGTGAATAACTTTTGAACCGTAAGTCACAGACGCTCGCTCTTGGCTGCATTCGTTTCAGCTCGTGGCAGCCAGTCTAAAAAAAACATTATCTTGGACTTCTCTGGATGTTTCCCAGGCGAGCTATTGGCAGCATGTTCAGAACCACTGTTTCTGAGGCTAATTCTTGAACCGTAAGTCATAGACGCTCGATCTTGGCGGCATTCGTCTCAGCGCCTGGCAATTAGTATAGAAGCACTGTTTCCCACTGTTTCTGAGGCTAATTCTTGAACCGTAAGTCTTAGACGCTTGATCTTGGCGGCATTCGTCTCAGCGCCTGGCAATTAGTATAGAAGCACTGTCTTTGACTTATCTGAAAGTTTCCCAGGCGAGCTATTCACAAGTAAATCCTAGACGCTCGATCTTGGTTACTTTCGCTTTCGCGGCTGGCAGCAAAGTTCAGAACCATGTTTCTGTGAATAACTCTTGAACCGTAAGTCACAGACGCTCGCTCTTGGCTGCATTCGTTTCAGCTCGTGGCAGCCAGTCTAAAAAAAACACTATCTTGGACTTCTCTGGATGTTTCCCAGGCGAGCTATTGGCAGCATGTTCAGAACCACTGTTTCTGAGGCTAATTCTTGAACCGTAAGTCATAGACGCTCGATCTTGGCGGCATTCGTCTCAGCGCCTGGCAATTAGTATAGAAGCACTGTTTCCCACTGTTTCTGAGGCTAATCTTGAACCGTAAGTCTTAGACGCTCGATCTTGGCGGTATTCGTCTCAGCGCCTGGCAATTAGTATAGAAGCACTGTCTTTGACTTCTCTGGATGTTTCCCATGCGAGCTATTGACAAGTAAATCCTAGACGCTCGATCTTGGTTACTTTCGCTTTCGCGGCTGGCAGCAAAGTTCAGAACCATGTTCTGTGAATAACTCTTGAACCGTAAGTCACAGAGGCTCGCTCTTGGCTGCATTCGTTTCAGCTCGTGGCAGCCAGTCTAAAAAAAACACTATCTTGGACTTCTCTGGATGTTTCCCATGCTAGCTATTGGCAGCCGGTTCAAAACCACTGTTTCTGAGGCTAATTCTTGAACCGTAAGTCATAGACGCTCGATCTTGGCGGCATTCGTCTCAGCGCCTGGCAATTAGTATAGAAGCACTGTTTCCCACTGTTTCTGAGGCTAATTCTTGAACCGTAAGTCTTAGACGCTTGATCTTGGCGGCATTCGTCTCAGCGCCTGGCAATTAGCATAGAAGCACTGTCTTTGACTTATCTGAAAGTTTCCCAGGCGAGCTATTCACAAGTAAATCCTAGACGCTCGATCTTGGTTACTTTCGCTTTCGCGGCTGGCAGCAAAGTTCAGAACCATGTTTCTGTGAATAACTCTTGAACCGTAAGTCACAGACGCTCGCTCTTGGCTGCATTCGTTTCAGCTCGTGGCAGCCAGTCTAAAAAAACACTATCTTGGACTTCTCTGGATGTTTCCCAGGCGAGCTATTGGCAGCATGTTCAGAACCACTGTTTCTGAGGCTAATTCTTGAACCGTAAGTCATAGACGCTCGATCTTGGCGGCATTCGTCTCAGCGCCTGGCAATTAGTATAGAAGCACTGTTTCCCACTGTTTCTGAGGCTAATTCTTGAACCGTAAGTCATAGACGCTCGATCTTGGCGGCATTCGTCTCAGCGCCTGGCAATTAGTATAGAAGCACTGTCTTTGACTTCTCTGGATGTTTCCCAGGCGAGCTATTGACAAGTAAATCCTAGACGCTCGATCTTGGTTGCTTTGGCTTTCGCGGCTGGCAGCAAAGTTCAGAACCATGTTTATGTGAATAACTTTTGAACCGTAAGTCACAGACGCTCGCTCTTGGCTGCATTCGTTTCAGCTCGTGGCAGCCAGTCTAAAAAAAACACTATCTTGGACTTCTCTGGATGTTTCCCAGGCGAGCTATTGGCAGCATGTTCAGAACCACTGTTTCTGAGGCTAATTCTTGAACCGTAAGTCATAGACGCTCGATCTTGGCGGCATTCGTCTCAGCGCCTGGCAATTAGTATAGAAGCACTGTTTCCCACTGTTTCTGAGGCTAATTCTTGAACCGTAAGTCTTAGACGCTTGATCTTGGCGGCATTCGTCTCAGCGCCTGGCAATTAGTATAGAAGCACTGTCTTTGACTTCTCTGGATGTTTCCCAGGCGAGCTATTGACAAGTAAATCCTAGACGCTCGATCTTGGTTACTTTCGCTTTCGCGGCTGGCAGCAAAGTTCAGAACCATGTTTCTGTGAATAACTCTTGAACCGTAAGTCACAGACGCTCGCTCTTGGCTGCATTCGTTTCAGCTCGTGGCAGCCAGTCTAAAAAAACACTATCTTGGACTTCTCTGGATGTTTCCCAGGCGAGCTATTGGCAGCATGTTCAGAACCACTGTTTCTGAGGCTAATTCTTGAACCGTAAGTCATAGACGCTCGATCTTGGCGGCATTCGTCTCAGCGCCTGGCAATTAGTATAGAAGCACTGTTTCCCACTGTTTCTGAGGCTAATTCTTGAACCGTAAGTCATAGACGCTCGATCTTGGCGGCATTCGTCTCAGCGCCTGGCAATTAGTATAGAAGCACTGTCTTTGACTTCTCTGGATGTTTCCCAGGCGAGCTATTCACAAGTAAATCCTAGACGCTCGATCTTGGTTACTTTCGCTTTCGCGGCTGGCAGCAAAGTTCAGAACCATGTTTCTGTGAATAACTCTTGAACCGTAAGTGACAGACGCTCGCTCTTTGGCTGCATTCGTTTCAGCTCGTGGCAGTCAGTCTAAAAAACACTATCTTGGACTTCTCTGGATGTTTCCCAGGCGAGCTATTGGCAGCATGTTCAGAACCACTGTTTCTGAGGCTAATTCTTGAACCGTAAGTCATAGACGCTCGATCTTGGCGGCATTCGTCTCAGCGCCTGGCAATTAGTATAGAAGCACTGTTTCCCCACTGTTTCTGAGGCTAATTCTTGAACCGTAAGTCTTAGACGCTTGATCTTGGCGGCATTCGTCTCAGCGCCTGGCAATTAGTATAGGAGCACTGTCTTTGACTTCTCTGGATGTTTCCCAGGCGAGCTATTCACAAGTAAATCCTAGACGCTCGATCTTGGTTACTTTCGCTTTCGCGGCTGGCAGCAAAGTTCAGAACCATGTTTCTGTGAATAACTCTTGAACCGTAAGTCACAGACGCTCGCTCTTGGCTGCATTCGTTTCAGCTCGTGGCAGCCAGTCTAAAAAAAACACTATCTTGGACTTCTCTGGATGTTTCCCAGGCGAGCTATTGGCAGCATGTTCAGAACCACTGTTTCTGAGGCTAATTCTTGAACCGTAAGTCATAGACGCTCGATCTTGGCGGCATTCGTCTCAGCGCCTGGCAATTAGTATAGAAGCACTGTTTCCCACTGTTTCTGAGGCTAATTCTTGAACCGTAAGTCATAGACGCTCGATCTTGGCGGCATTCGTCTCAGCGCCTGGCAATTAGTATAGAAGCACTGTCTTTGACTTCTCTGGATGTTTCCCAGGCGAGCTATTGACAAGTAAATCCTAGACGCTCGATCTTGGTTGCTTTGGCTTTCGCGGCTGGCAGCAAAGTTCAGAACCATGTTTATGTGGAATAACTTTTGAACCGTAAGTCACAGACGCTCGCTCTTGGCTGCATTCGTTTCAGCTCGTGGCAGCCAGTCTAAAAAAAACACTATCTTGGACTTCTCTGGATGTTTCCCAGGCGAGCTATTGGCAGCATGTTCAGAACCACTGTTTCTGAGGCTAATTCTTGAACCGTAAGTCATAGACGCTCGATCTTGGCGGCATTCGTCTCAGCGCCTGGCAATTAGTATAGAAGCACTGTTTCCCACTGTTTCTGAGGCTAATTCTTGAACCGTAAGTCTTAGACGCTTGATCTTGGCGGCATTCGTCTCAGCGCCTGGCAATTAGTATAGAAGCACTGTCTTTGACTTCTCTGGATGTTTCCCAGGCGAGCTATTCACAAGTAAATCCTAGACGCTCGATCTTGGTTACTTTCGCTTTCGCGGCTGGCAGCAAAGTTCAGAACCATGTTTCTGTGAATAACTCTTGAACCGTAAGTCACAGACGCTCGCTCTTGGCTGCATTCGTTTCAGCTCGTGGCAGCCAGTCTAAAAAAACACTATCTTGGACTTCTCTGGATGTTTCCCAGGCGAGCTATTGGCAGCATGTTCAGAACCACTGTTTCTGAGGCTAATTCTTGAACCGTAAGTCATAGACGCTCGATCTTGGCGGCATTCGTCTCAGCGCCTGGCAATTAGTATAGAAGCACTGTTTCCCACTGTTTCTGAGGCTAATTCTTGAACCGTAAGTCATAGACGCTCGATCTTGGCGGCATTCGTCTCAGCGCCTGGCAATTAGTATAGAAGCACTGTCTTTGACTTCTCTGGATGTTTCCCAGGCGAGCTATTCACAAGTAAATCCTAGACGCTCGATCTTGGTTACTTTCGCTTTCGCGGCTGGCAGCAAAGTTCAGAACCATGTTTCTGTGAATAACTCTTGAACCGTAAGTCACAGACGCTCGCTCTTGGCTGCATTCGTTTCAGCTCGTGGCAGCCAGTCTAAAAAAAACACTATCTTGGACTTCTCTGGATGTTTCCCAGGCGAGCTATTGGCAGCATGTTCAGAACCACTGTTTCTGAGGCTAATTCTTGAACCGTAAGTCATAGACGCTCGATCTTGGCGGCATTCGTCTCAGCGCCTGGCAATTAGTATAGAAGCACTGTTTCCCACTGTTTCTGAGGCTAATTCTTGAACCGTAAGTCTTAGACGCTTGATCTTGGCGGCATTCGTCTCAGCGCCTGGCAATTAGTATAGGAGCACTGTCTTTGACTTCTCTGGATGTTTCCCAGGCGAGCTATTCACAAGTAAATCCTAGACGCTCGATCTTGGTTACTTTCGCTTTCGCGGCTGGCAGCAAAGTTCAGAACCATGTTTCTGTGAATAACTCTTGAACCGTAAGTCACAGACGCTCGCTCTTGGCTGCATTCGTTTCAGCTCGTGGCAGCCAGTCTAAAAAAACACTATCTTGGACTTCTCTGGATGTTTCCCAGACGAGCTATTGGCAGCATGTTCAAAACCACTGTTTCTGAGGCTAATTCTTGAACCGTAAGTCATAGACGCTCGATCTTGGCGGCATTCGTCTCAGCGCCTGGCAATTAGTATAGAAGCACTGTTTCCCACTGTTTCTGAGGCTAATTCTTGAACCGTAAGTCTTAGACGCTTGATCTTGGCGGTATTCGTCTCAGCGCCTGGCAATTAGTATAGAAGCACTGTCTTTGACTTATCTGAAAGTTTCCCAGGCGAGCTATTCACAAGTAAATCCTAGACGCTCGATCTTGGTTACTTTCGCTTTCGCGGCTGGCAGCAAAGTTCAGAACCATGTTTCTGTGAATAACTCTTGAACCGTAAGTCACAGACGCTCGCTCTTGGCTGCATTCGTTTCAGCTCGTGGCAGCCAGTCTAAAAAAACACTATCTTGGACTTCTCTGGATGTTTCCCAGGCGAGCTATTGGCAGCATGTTCAGAACCACTGTTTCTGAGGCTAATTCTTGAACCGTAAGTCATAGACGCTCGATCTTGGCGGCATTCGTCTCAGCGCCTGGCAATTAGTATAGAAGCACTGTTTCCCACTGTTTCTGAGGCTAATTCTTGAACCGTAAGTCTTAGACGCTTGATCTTGGCGGCATTCGTCTCAGCGCCTGGCAATTAGTATAGGAGCACTGTCTTTGACTTCTCTGGATGTTTCCCAGGCGAGCTATTCACAAGTAAATCCTAGACGCTCGATCTTGGTTACTTTCGCTTTCGCGGCTGGCAGCAAAGTTCAGAACCATGTTTCTGTGAATAACTCTTGAACCGTAAGTCACAGACGCTCGCTCTTGGCTGCATTCGTTTCAGCTCGTGGCAGCCAGTCTAAAAAAACACTATCTTGGACTTCTCTGGATGTTTCCCAGGCGAGCTATTGGCAGCATGTTCAGAACCACTGTTTCTGAGGCTAATTCTTGAACCGTAAGTCATAGACGCTCGATCTTGGCGGCATTCGTCTCAGCGCCTGGCAATTAGTATAGAAGCACTGTTTCCCACTGTTTCTGAGGCTAATTCTTGAACCGTAAGTCTTAGACGCTTGATCTTGGCGGCATTCGTCTCAGCGCCTGGCAATTAGTATAGGAGCACTGTCTTTGACTTCTCTGGATGTTTCCCAGGCGAGCTATTCACAAGTAAATCCTAGACGCTCGATCTTGGTTACTTTCGCTTTCGCGGCTGGCAGCAAAGTTCAGAACCATGTTTCTGTGAATAACTCTTGAACCGTAAGTCACAGACGCTCGCTCTTGGCTGCATTCGTTTCAGCTCGTGGCAGCCAGTCTAAAAAAACACTATCTTGGACTTCTTCTCTGGATGTTTCCCAGGCGAGCTATTGGCAGCATGTTCAGAACCACTGTTTCTGAGGCTAATTCTTGAACCGTAAGTCATAGACGCTCGATCTTGGCGGCATTCGTCTCAGCGCCTGGCAATTAGTATAGAAGCACTGTTTCCCACTGTTTCTGAGGCTAATTCTTGAACCGTAAGTCTTAGACGCTTGATCTTGGCGGCATTCGTCTCAGCGCCTGGCAATTAGTATAGAAGCACTGTCTTTGACTTATCTGGATGTTTCCCAGGCGAGCTATTGACAAGTAAATCCTAGACGCTCGATCTTGGTTACTTTCGCTTTCGCGGCTGGCAGCAAAGTTCAGAACCATGTTTCTGTGAATAACTCTTGAACCGTAAGTCACAGACGCTCGCTCTTGGCTGCATTCGTTTCAGCTCGTGGCAGCCAGTCTAAAAAACACTATCTTGGACTTCTCTGGATGTTTCCCAGGCGAGCTATTGGCAGCATGTTCAGAACCACTGTTTCTGAGGCTAATTCTTGAACCGTAAGTCATAGACGCTCGATCTTGGCGGCATTCGTCTCAGCGCCTGGCAATTAGTATAGAAGCACTGTTTCCCACTGTTTCTGAGGCTAATTCTTGAACCGTAAGTCTTAGACGCTCGATCTTGGCGGCATTCGTCTCAGCGCCTGGCAATTAGTATAGAAGCACTGTCTTTGACTTCTCTGGATGTTTCCCAGGCGAGCTATTCACAAGTAAATCCTAGACGCTCGATCTTGGTTACTTTCGCTTTCGCGGCTGGCAGCAAAGTTCAGAACCATGTTTCTGTGAATAACTCTTGAACCGTAAGTCACAGACGCTCGCTCTTGGCTGCATTCGTTTCAGCTCGTGGCAGCCAGTCTAAAAAAACACTATCTTGGACTTCTCTGGATGTTTCCCAGGCGAGCTATTGGCAGCATGTTCAAAACCACTGTTTCTAAGGCTAATTCTTGAACCGTAAGTCATAGACGCTCGATCTTGGCGGCATTCGTCTCAGCGCCTGGCAATTAGTATAGAAGCACTGTTTCCCACTGTTTCTGAGGCTAATTCTTGAACCGTAAGTCTTAGACGCTTGATCTTGGCGGCATTCGTCTCAGCGCCTGGCAATTAGTATAGAAGCACTGTCTTTGACTTATCTGAAAGTTTCCCAGGCGAGCTATTGACAAGTAAATCCTAGACGCTCGATCTTGGTTACTTTCGCTTTCGCGGCTGGCAGCAAAGTTCAGAACCATGTTTCTGTGAATAACTCTTGAACCGTAAGTCACAGACGCTCGCTCTTGGCTGCATTCGTTTCAGCTCGTGGCAGCCAGTCTAAAAAAACAATATCTTGGACTTCTCTGGATGTTTCCCAGGCGAGCTATTGGCAGCATGTTCAGAACCACTGTTTCTGAGGCTAATTCTTGAACCGTAAGTCATAGACGCTCGATCTTGGCGGCATTCGTCTCAGCGCCTGGCAATTATTATAGAAGCACTGTTTCCCACTGTTTCTGAGGCTAATTCTTGAACCGTAAGTCATAGACGCTCGATCTTGGCGGCATTCGTCTCAGCGCCTGGCAATTAGTATAGAAGCACTGTTTCCCACTGTTTCTGAGGCTAATTCTTGAACCGTAAGTCTTAGACGCTTGATCTTGGCGGCATTCGTCTCAGCGCCTGGCAATTAGCATAGAAGCACTGTCTTTGACTTATCTGAAAGTTTCCCAGGCGAGCTATTCACAAGTAAATCCTTGACGCTCGATCTTGGTTACTTTCGCTTTCGCGGCTGGCAGCAAAGTTCAGAACCATGTTTCTGTGAATAACTCTTGAACCGTAAGTGACAGACGCTCGCTCTTGGCTGCATTCGTTTCAGCTCGTGGTAGCCAGTCTAAAAAACACTATCTTGGACTTCTCTGGATGTTTCCCAGGCGAGCTATTGGCAGCATGTTTTGAACCACTGTTTCTGAGGCTAATTCTTGAACCGTAAGTCATAGACGCTCGATCTTGGCGGCATTCGTCTCAGCGCCTGGCAATTAGTATAGAAGCACTGTTTCCCACTGTTTCTGAGGCTAATTCTTGAACCGTAAGTCTTAGACGCTTGATCTTGGCGGCATTCGTCTCAGCGCCTGGCAATTAGTATAGAAGCACTGTCTTTGACTTCTCTGGATGTTTCCCAGGCGAGCTATTCACAAGTAAATCCTAGACGCTCGATCTTGGTTACTTTCGCTTTCGCGGCTGGCAGCAAAGTTCAGAACCATGTTTCTGTGAATAACTCTTGAATCGTAAGTCACAGACGCTCGCTCTTGGTTGCATTCGTTTCAGCTCGTGGCAGCCAGTCTAAAAAACACTATATTGGACTTCTCTGGATGTTTCCCAGGCGAGCTATTAGCAGCATGTTCAGAACCACTGTTTCTGAGGCTAATTCTTGAACCGTAAGTCATAGACGCTCGATCTTGGCGGCATTCGTCTCAGCGCCTGGCAATTAGTATAGAAGCACTGTTTCCCACTGTTTCTGAGGCTAATTCTTGAACCGTAAGTCTTAGACGCTTGATCTTGGCGGTATTCGTCTCAGCGCCTGGCAATTAGTATAGCTGCACTGTCTTTGACTTCTCTGGATGTTTTCCAGGCGAGCTATTCACAAGTAAATCCTAGACGCTCGATCTTGGTTGCTTTCGCTTTCACGGCTGGCAGCAAAGTTCAGAACCATGTTTATGTGAATAACTTTTGAACCGTAAGTCACAGACGCTCGCTCTTGGCTGCATTCGTTTCAGCTCGTGGCAGCCAGTCTAAAAAAAACACTATCTTGGACTTCTCTGGATGTTTCCCAGGCGAGCTATTGGCAGCATGTTCAGAACCACTGTTTCTGAGGCTAATTCTTGAACCGTAAGTCATAGACGCTCGATCTTGGCGGCATTCGTCTCAGCGCCTGGCAATTAGTATAGAAGCACTGTTTCCCACTGTTTCTGAGGCTAATTCTTGAACCGTAAGTCTTAGACGCTTGATCTTGGCTGCATTCGTCTCAGCGCCTGGCAATTAGTATAGCTGCACTGTCTTTGACTTCTCTGGATGTTTTCCAGGCGAGCTATTCACAAGTAAATCCTAGACGCTCGATCTTGGTTGCTTTCGCTTTCACGGCTGGCAGCAAAGTTCAGAACCATGTTTATGTGAATAACTTTTGAACCGTAAGTCACAGACGCTCGCTCTTGGCTGCATTCGTTTCAGCTCGTGGCAGCCAGTCTAAAAAAAACACTATCTTGGACTTCTCTGGATGTTTCCCAGGCGAGCTATTGGCAGCATGTTCAGAACCACTGTTTCTGAGGCTAATTCTTGAACCGTAAGTCATAGACGCTCGATCTTGGCGGCATTCGTCTCAGCGCCTGGCAATTAGTATAGAAGCACTGTTTCCCACTGTTTCTGAGGCTAATTCTTGAACCGTAAGTCTTAGACGCTTGATCTTGGCGGCATTCGTCTCAGCGCCTGGCAATTAGTATAGAAGCACTGTCTTTGACTTATCTGAAAGTTTCCCAGGCGAGCTATTCACAAGTAAATCCTAGACGCTCGATTTTGGTTATTTTCGCTTTCGCGGCTGGCAGCAAAGTTCCGAACCATGTTTATGTGAATAACTCTTGAACCGTAAGTCACAGACGCTCGCTCTTGGCTGCATTCGTTTCAGCTCGTGGCAGCCAGTCTAAAAAACACTATCTTGGACTTCTCTGGATGTTTCCCAGGCGAGCTATTGGCAGCATGTTTTGAACCACTGTTTCTGAGGCTAATTCTTGAACCGTAAGTCATAGACGCTTGATCTTGGCGGCATTCGTCTCAGCGCCTGGCAATTAGTATAGCTGCACTGTCTTTGACTTCTCTGGATGTTTTCCAGGCGAGCTATTCATAAGTAAATCCTAGACGCTCGATCTTGGTTGCTTTCGCTTTCGCGGCTGGCAGCAAAGTTCAGAACCATGTTTATGTGAATAACTTTTGAACCGTAAGTCACAGACGCTCGCTCTTGGCTGCATTCGTTTCAGCTCGTGGCAGCCAGTCTAAAAAAAACACTATCTTGGACTTCTCTGGATGTTTCCCAGGCGAGCTATTGGCAGCATGTTCAGAACCACTGTTTCTGAGGCTAATTCTTGAACCGTAAGTCATAGACGCTCGATCTTGGCGGCATTCGTCTCAGCGCCTGGCAATTAGTATAGAAGCACTGTCTTTGACTTCTCTGGATGTTTCCCAGGTGAGCTATTGACAAGTAAATCCTAGACGCTCGATCTTGGTTATTTTCGCTTTCGCGGCTGGCAGCAAAGTTCCGAACCATGTTTCTGTGAATAACTCTTGAACCGTAAGTCACAGATGCTCGCTCTTGGCTGCATTCGTTTCAGCTCGTGGCAGCCAGTCTAAAAAACACTATATTGGACTTCTCTGGATGTTTCCCAGGCGAGCTATTAGCAGCATGTTCAGAACCACTGTTTCTGAGGCTAATTCTTGAACCGTAAGTCATAGATGCTCGATCTTGGCGGCATTCGTCTCAGCGCCTGGCAATTAGTATAGAAGCACTGTTTCCCACTGTTTCTGAGGCTAATTCTTGAACCGTAAGTCTTAGACGCTTGATCTTGGCGGCATTCGTCTCAGCGCCTGGCAATTAGTATAGAAGCACTGTCTTTGACTTCTCTGGATTTTTCCCAGGCGAGCTATTCACAAGTAAATCCTAGACGCTCGATCTTGGTAACTTTCGCTTTCGCGGCTGGCAGCAAAGTTCAGAACCATGTTTCTGTGAATAACTCTTGAACCGTAAGTCACAGACGCTCGCTCTTGGCTGCATTCGTTTCAGCTCGTGGCAGCCAGTCTAAAAAAACACTATCTTGGACTTCTCTGGATGTTTCCCAGGCGAGCTATTGGCAGCATGTTCAAAACCACTGTTTCTGAGGCTAATTCTTGAACCGTAAGTCATAGACGCTCGATCTTGCCGGCATTCGTCTCAGCGCCTGGCAATTAGTATAGAAGCACTGTTTCCCACTGTTTCTGAGGCTAATTCTTGAACCGTAAGTCTTAGACGCTTGATCTTGGCGGCATTCGTCTCAGCGCCTGGCAATTAGTATAGCTGCACTGTCTTTGACTTCTCTGGATGTTTTCCAGGCGAGCTATTCACAAGTAAATCCTAGACGCTCGATCTTGGTTGCTTTCGCTTTCGTGGCTGGCAGCAAAGTTCAGAACCATGTTTCTGTGAATAACTCTTGAATCGTAAGTCACAGACGCTCGCTCCTGGTTGCATTCGTTTCAGCTCGTGGCAGCCAGTCTAAAAAACACTATATTGGACTTCTCTGGATGTTTCCCAGGCGAGCTATTAGCAGCATGTTCAGAACCACTGTTTCTGAGGCTAATTCTTGAACCGTAAGTCATAGACGCTCGATCTTGGCGGCATTCGTCTCAGCGCCTGGCAATTAGTATAAAAGCACTGTTTCCCACTGTTTCTGAGGCTAATTCTTGAACCGTAAGTCTTAGACGCTTGATCTTGGCGGCATTCGTCTCAGCGCCTGGCAATTAGTATAGCTGCACTGTCTTTGACTTCTCTGGATGTTTTCCAGGCGAGCTATTCATAAGTAAATCCTAGACGCTCGATCTTGGTTGCTTTCGCTTTCGCGGCTGGCAGCAAAGTTCAGAACCATGTTTATGTGAATAACTTTTGAACCGTAAGTCACAGACGCTCGCTCTTGGCTGCATTCGTTTCAGCTCGTGGCAGGCAGTCTAAAAAAACACTATCTTGGACTTCTCTGGATGTTTCCCAGGCGAGCTATTGGCAGCATGTTCAGAACCACTGTTTCTGAGGCTAATTCTTGAACCGTAAGTCATAGACGCTCGATCTTGGCGGCATTCGTCTCAGCGCCTGGCAATTAGTATAGAAGCACTGTCTTTGACTTCTCTGGATGTTTCCCAGGTGAGCTATTGACAAGTAAATCCTAGACGCTCGATCTTGGTAACTTTCGCTTTCGCGGCTGGCAGCAAAGTTCAGAACCATGTTTCTGTGAATAACTCTTGAACCGTAAGTCACAGACGCTCGCTCTTGGCTGCATTCGTTTCAGCTCGTGGCAGCCAGTCTAAAAAAACACTATCTTGGACTTCTCTGGATGTTTCCCAGGCGAGCTATTGGCAGCATGTTCAAAACCACTGTTTCTGAGGCTAATTCTTGAACCGTAAGTCATAGACGCTCGATCTTGCCGGCATTCGTCTCAGCGCCTGGCAATTAGTATAGAAGCACTGTTTCCCACTGTTTCTGAGGCTAATTCTTGAACCGTAAGTCTTAGACGCTTGATCTTGGCGGCATTCGTCTCAGCGCCTGGCAATTAGTATAGCTGCACTGTCTTTGACTTCTCTGGATGTTTTCCAGGCGAGCTATTCACAAGTAAATCCTAGACGCTCGATCTTGGTTGCTTTCGCTTTCGTGGCTGGCAGCAAAGTTCAGAACCATGTTTCTGTGAATAACTCTTGAATCGTAAGTCACAGACGCTCGCTCTTGGTTGCATTCGTTTCAGCTCGTGGCAGCCAGTCTAAAAAACACTATATTGGACTTCTCTGGATGTTTCCCAGGCGAGCTATTAGCAGCATGTTCAGAACCACTGTTTCTGAGGCTAATTCTTGAACCGTAAGTCATAGACGCTCGATCTTGGCGGCATTCGTCTCAGCGCCTGGCAATTAGTATAAAAGCACTGTTTCCCACTGTTTCTGAGGCTAATTCTTGAACCGTAAGTCTTAGACGCTTGATCTTGGCGGCATTCGTCTCAGCGCCTGGCAATTAGTATAGCTGCACTGTCTTTGACTTCTCTGGATGTTTTCCAGGCGAGCTATTCATAAGTAAATCCTAGACGCTCGATCTTGGTTGCTTTCGCTTTCGCGGCTGGCAGCAAAGTTCAGAACCATGTTTATGTGAATAACTTTTGAACCGTAAGTCACAGACGCTCGCTCTTGGCTGCATTCGTTTCAGCTCGTGGCAGGCAGTCTAAAAAAACACTATCTTGGACTTCTCTGGATGTTTCCCAGGCGAGCTATTGGCAGCATGTTCAGAACCACTGTTTCTGAGGCTAATTCTTGAACCGTAAGTCATAGACGCTCGATCTTGGCGGCATTCGTCTCAGCGCCTGGCAATTAGTATAGAAGCACTGTCTTTGACTTCTCTGGATGTTTCCCAGGTGAGCTATTGACAAGTAAATCCTAGACGCTCGATCTTGGTAACTTTCGCTTTCGCGGCTGGCAGCAAAGTTCAGAACCATGTTTCTGTGAATAACTCTTGAACCGTAAGTCACAGACGCTCGCTCTTGGCTGCATTCGTTTCAGCTCGTGGCAGCCAGTCTAAAAAAACACTATCTTGCACTTCTCTGGATGTTTCCCAGGCGAGCTATTGGCAGCATGTTCAAAACCACTGTTTCTGAGGCTAATTCTTGAACCGTAAGTCATAGACGCTCGATCTTGCCGGCATTCGTCTCAGCGCCTGGCAATTAGTATAGAAGCACTGTTTCCCACTGTTTCTGAGGCTAATTCTTGAACCGTAAGTCTTAGACGCTTGATCTTGGCGGCATTCGTCTCAGCGCCTGGCAATTAGTATAGCTGCACTGTCTTTGACTTCTCTGGATGTTTTCCAGGCGAGCTATTCACAAGTAAATCCTAGACGCTCGATCTTGGTTGCTTTCGCTTTCGTGGCTGGCAGCAAAGTTCAGAACCATGTTTCTGTGAATAACTCTTGAATCGTAAGTCACAGACGCTCGCTCTTGGTTGCATTCGTTTCAGCTCGTGGCAGCCAGTCTAAAAAACACTATATTGGACTTCTCTGGATGTTTCCCAGGCGAGCTATTAGCAGCATGTTCAGAACCACTGTTTCTGAGGCTAATTCTTGAACCGTAAGTCATAGACGCTCGATCTTGGCGGCATTCGTCTCAGCGCCTGGCAATTAGTATAAAAGCACTGTTTCCCACTGTTTCTGAGGCTAATTCTTGAACCGTAAGTCTTAGACGCTTGATCTTGGCGGCATTCGTCTCAGCGCCTGGCAATTAGTCTTTGACTTCTCTGGATGTTTTCCAGGCGAGCTATTCATAAGTAAATCCTAGACGCTCGATCTTGGTTGCTTTCGCTTTCGCGGCTGGCAGCAAAGTTCAGAACCATGTTTATGTGAATAACTTTTGAACCGTAAGTCACAGACGCTCGCTCTTGGCTGCATTCGTTTCAGCTCGTGGCAGGCAGTCTAAAAAAACACTATCTTGGACTTCTCTGGATGTTTCCCAGGCGAGCTATTGGCAGCATGTTCAGAACCACTGTTTCTGAGGCTAATTCTTGAACCGTAAGTCATAGACGCTCGATCTTGGCGGCATTCGTCTCAGCGCCTGGCAATTAGTATAGAAGCACTGTCTTTGACTTCTCTGGATGTTTCCCAGGTGAGCTATTGACAAGTAAATCCTAGACGCTCGATCTTGGTTATTTTCGCTTTCGCGGCTGGCAGCAAAGTTCCGAACCATGTTTCTGTGAATAACTCTTGAACCGTAAGTCACAGACGCTCGCTCTTGGCTGCATTCGTTTCAGCTCGTGGCAGCCAGTCTAAAAAACACTATATTGGACTTCTCTGGATGTTTCCCAGGCGAGCTATTAGCAGCATGTTCAGAACCACTGTTTCTGAGGCTAATTCTTGAACCGTAAGTCATATATGCTCGATCTTGGCGGCATTCGTCTCAGCGCCTGGCAATTAGTATAGAAGCACTGTTTCCCACTGTTTCTGAGGCTAATTCTTGAACCGTAAGTCTTAGACGCTTGATCTTGGCGGCATTCGTCTCAGCGCCTGGCAATTAGTATAGAAGCACTGTCTTTGACTTCTCTGGATTTTTCCCAGGCGAGCTATTCACAAGTAAGTCCTAGACGCTCGATCTTGGTTACTTTCGCTTTCGCGGCTGGCAGCAAAGTTCAGAACCATGTTTCTGTGAATAACTCTTGAACCGTAAGTCACAGACGCTCGCTCTTGGCTGCATTCGTTTCAGCTCGTGGCAGCCAGTCTAAAAAACACTATCTTGGACTTCTCTGGATGTTTCCCAGGCGAGCTATTGGCAGCATGTTCAGAACCACTGTTTCTGAGGCTAATTCTTGAACCGTAAGTCATAGACGCTCGATCTTGGCGGCATTCGTCTCAGCGCCTGGCAATTAGTATAGAAGCACTGTTTCCCACTGTTTCTGAGGCTAATTCTTGAACCGTAAGTCTTAGACGCTTGATCCTTGCGGCATTCGTCTCAGCGCCTGGCAATTAGTATAGCTGCACTGTCTTTGACTTCTCTGGATGTTTTCCAGGCGAGCTATTCACAAGTAAATCCTAGACGCTCGATCTTGGTTGCTTTCGCTTTCGCGGCTGGCAGCAAAGTTCAGAACCATGTTTATGTGAATAACTTTTGAACCGTAAGTCACAGACGCTCGCTCTTGGCTGCATTCGTTTCAGCTCGTGGCAGCCAGTCTAAAAAAAACACTATCTTGGACTTCTCTGGACGTTTCCCAGGCGAGCTATTGGCAGCATGTTCAGAACCACTGTTTCTGAGGCTAATTCTTGAACCGTAAGTCTTAGACGCTTGATCTTGGCGGCATTCGTCTCAGCGCCTGGCAATTAGTATAGAAGCACTGTCTTTGATTTCTCTGGATGTTTCCCAGGCGAGCTATTCACAAGTAAATCCTAGACGCTCGATCTTGGTTACTTTCGCTTTCGCGGCTGACAGCAAAGTTCAGAACCATGTTTCTGTGAATAACTCTTGAACCGTAAGTCACAGACGCTCGCTCTTGGCTGCATTCGTTTCAGCTCGTGGCAGCCAGTCTAAAAAAACACTATCTTGGACTTCTCTGGATGTTTCCCAGGCGAGCTATTGGCAGCATGTTCAAAACCACTGTTTCTGAGGCTAATTCTTGAACCGTAAGTCATAGACGCTCGATCTTGGCGGCATTCGTCTCAGCGCCTGGCAATTAGTATAGAAGCACTGTTTCCCACTGTTTCTGAGGCTAATTCTTGAACCGTAAGTCTTAGACGCTTGATCTTGGCGGCATTCGTCTCAGCGCCTGGCAATTAGTATAGAAGCACTGTCTTTGACTTATCTGAAAGTTTCCCAGGCGAGCTATTCACAAGTAAATCCTAGACGCTCGATCTTGGTTACTTTCGCTTTCGCGGCTGGCAGCAAAGTTCAGAACCATGTTTCTGTGAATAACTCTTGAACCGTAAGTCACAGACGCTCGCTCTTGGCTGCATGCGTTTCAGCTCGTGGCAGCCAGTCTAAAAAAAACACTATCTTGGACTTCTCTGGATGTTTCCCAGGCGAGCTATTGGCAGCATGTTCAGAACCACTGTTTCCGAGGCTAATTCTTGAACCGTAAGTCATAGACGCTCGATCTTGGCGGCATTCGTCTCAGCGCCTGGCAATTAGTATAGAAGCACTGTTTCCCACTGTTTCTGAGGCTAATTCTTGAACCGTAAGTCTTAGACGCTTGATCTTGGCGGCATTCGTCTCAGCGCCTGGCAATTAGTATAGCTGCACTGTCTTTGACTTCTCTGGATGTTTTCCAGGCGAGCTATTCACAAGTAAATCCAAGACGCTCGATCTTGGTTGCTTTCGCTTTCGCGGCTGGCAGCAAAGTTCAGAACCATGTTTATGTGAATAACTTTTGAACCGTAAGTCACAGACGCTCGCTCTTGGCTGCATTCGTTTCAGCTCGTGGCAGCCAGTCTAAAAAACACTATCTTGGACTTCTCTGGATGTTTCCCCGGCGAGCTATTGGCAGCATGTTCAAAACCACTGTTTCTGAGGCTAATTCTTGAACCGTAAGTCATAGACGCTCGATCTTGGCGGCATTCGTCTCAGCGCCTGGCAATTAGTATAGAAGCACTGTTTCCCACTGTTTCTGAGGCTAATTCTTGAACCGTAAGTCTTAGACGCTTGATCTTGGCGGCATTCGTCTCAGCGCCTGGCAATTAGTATGGAAACACTATCTTTGACTTCTCTGGATGTTTCCCAGGCGAGCTATTGACAAGTAAATCCTAGACGCTCGATCTTGGTTATTTTCGCTTTCGCGGCTGGCAGCAAAGTTCAGAACCATGTTTCTGTGAATAACTCTTGAACCGTAAGTGACAGACGCTCGCTCTTGGCTGCATTCGTTTCAGCTCGTGGCAGTCAGTCTAAAAAACACTATCTTGGACTTCTCTGGATGTTTCCCAGGCGAGCTATTGGCAGCATGTTTAGAACCACTGTTTCTGAGGCTAATTCGTGAACCGTAAGTCATAGACGCTCGATCTTGGCGGCATTCGTCTCAGCACCAGGAAATTAGTATAGAAGCACTGTTTCCCACTGTTTCTGAGGCTAATTCTTGAACCGTAAGTCATAGACGCTCGATCTTGGCGGCATTCGTCTCAGCGCCTGGCAATTAGTATAGAAGCACTGTCTTTGACTTCACTGGATGTTTCCCAGGCGAGCTATTGACAAGTAAATCCTAGACGCTCGATCTTAGTTATTTTCGCTTTCGCGGCTGGCAGCAAAGTTCAGAACCATGTTTCTGTGAATAACTCTTGAACCGTAAGTGACAGACGCTCGCTCTTGGCTGCATTCGTTTCAGCTCGTGGCAGTCAGTCTAAAAAACACTATCTTGGACTTCTCTGGATGTTTCCCAGGCGAGCTATTGGCAGCATGTTCAGAACCACTGTTTCTGAGGCTAGTTCTTGAACCGTAAGTCATAGACGCTCGATCTTGGCGGCATTAGTCTCAGCGCCTGGCAATTAGTATAGAAGCACTGTTTCCCACTGTTTCTGAGGCTAATTCTTGAACCGTAAGTCTTAGACGCTTGATCTTGGCGGCATTCGTCTCAGCGCCTGGCAATTAGTATAGCTGCACTGTCTTTGACTTCTCTGGATGTTTTCCAGGCGAGCTATTCACAAGTAAATCCTAGACGCTCGATCTTGGTTGCTTTCGCTTTCGCGGCTGGCAGCAAAGTTCAGAACCATGTTTCTGTGAATAACTCTTGAACCGTAAGTGACAGACGCTCGCTCTTGGCTGCATTCGTTTCAGCTCGTGGCAGTCAGTCTAAAAAACACTATCTTGGACTTCTCTGGATGTTTCCCAGGCGAGCTATTGGCAGCATGTTCAGAACCACTGTTTCTGAGGCTAATTCTTGAACCGTAAGTCATAGACGCTCGATCTTGGCGGCATTCGTCTCAGCGCCTGGCAATTAGTATAGAAGCACTGTTTCCCACTGTTTCTGAGGCTAATTCTTGAACCGTAAGTCTTAGACGCTTGATCTTGGCTGCATTCGTCTCAGCGCCTGGCAATTAGTATAGCTGCACTGTCTTTGACTTCTCTGGATGTTTCCCAGGCGAGCTATTCACAAGTAAATCCTAGACGCTCGATCTTGGTAACTTTCGCTTTCGCGGCTGGCAGCAAAGTTCAGAACCATGTTTCTGTGAATAACTCTTGAACCGTAAGTCACAGACGCTCGCTCTTGGCTGCATTCGTTTCAGCTCGTGGCAGCCAGTCTAAAAAAACACTATCTTGGACTTCTCTGGATGTTTCCCAGGCGAGCTATTGGCAGCATGTTCAAAACCACTGTTTCTGAGGCTAATTCTTGAACCGTAAGTCATAGACGCTCGATCTTGGCGGCATTCGTCTCAGCGCCTGGCAATTAGTATAGAAGCACTGTTTCCCACTGTTTCTGAGGCTAATTCTTGAACCGTAAGTCTTAGACGCTTGATCTTGGCGGCATTCGTCTCAGCGCCTGGCAATTAGTATAGCTGCACTGTCTTTGACTTCTCTGGATGTTTTCCAGGCGAGCTATTCACAAGTAAATCCTAGACGCTCGATCTTGGTTGCTTTCGCTTTCGCGGCTGGCAGCAAAGTTCAGAACCATGTTTCTGTGAATAACTCTTGAATCGTAAGTCACAGACGCTCGCTCTTGGTTGCATTCGTTTCAGCTCGTGGCAGCCAGTCTAAAAAACACTATATTGGACTTCTCTGGATGATTCCCAGGCGAGCTATTAGCAGCATGTTCAGAACCACTGTTTCTGAGGCTAATTCTTGAACCGTAAGTCATAGACGCTCGATCTTGGCGGCATTCGTCTCAGCGCCTGGCAATTAGTATAGAAGCACTGTTTCCCACTGTTTCTGAGGCTAATTCTTGAACCGTAAGTCTTAGACGCTTGATCCTTGCGGCATTCGTCTCAGCGCCTGGCAATTAGTATAGCTGCACTGTCTTTGACTTCTCTGGATGTTTTCCAGGCGAGCTATTCACAAGTAAATCCTAGACGCTCGATCTTGGTTGCTTTCGCTTTCGCGGCTGGCAGCAAAGTTCCGAACCATGTTTCTGTGAATAACTCTTGAACCGTAAGTCACAGACGCTCGCTCTTGGCTGCATTCGTTTCAGCTCGTGGCAGCCAGTCTAAAAAACACTATCTTGGACTTCTCTGGATGTTTCCCAGGCGAGCTATTGGCAGCATGTTCAGAACCACTGTTTCTGAGGCTAATTCTTGAACCGTAAGTCATAGACGCTCGATCTTGGCGGCATTCGTCTCAGCGCCTGGCAATTAGTATAGAAGCACTGTTTCCCACTGTTTCTGAGGCTAATTCTTGAACCGTAAGTCTTAGACGCTTGATCCTTGCGGCATTCGTCTCAGCGCCTGGCAATTAGTATAGCTGCACTGTCTTTGACTTCTCTGGATGTTTTCCAGGCGAGCTATTCACAAGTAAATCCTAGACGCTCGATCTTGGTTGCTTTCGCTTTCGCGGCTGGCAGCAAAGTTCAGAACCATGTTTATGTGAATAACTTTTGAACCGTAAGTCACAGACGCTCGCTCTTGGCTGCATTCGTTTCAGCTCGTGGCAGCCAGTCTAAAAAAAACACTATCTTGGACTTCTCTGGACGTTTCCCAGGCGAGCTATTGGCAGCATGTTCAGAACCACTGTTTCTGAGGCTAATTCTTGAACCGTAAGTCTTAGACGCTTGATCTTGGCGGCATTCGTCTCAGCGCCTGGCAATTAGTATAGAAGCACTGTCTTTGATTTCTCTGGATGTTTCCCAGGCGAGCTATTCACAAGTAAATCCTAGACGCTCGATCTTGGTTACTTTCGCTTTCGCGGCTGACAGCAAAGTTCAGAACCATGTTTCTGTGAATAACTCTTGAACCGTAAGTCACAGACGCTCGCTCTTGGCTGCATTCGTTTCAGCTCGTGGCAGCCAGTCTAAAAAAACACTATCTTGGACTTCTCTGGATGTTTCCCAGGCGAGCTATTGGCAGCATGTTCAAAACCACTGTTTCTGAGGCTAATTCTTGAACCGTAAGTCATAGACGCTCGATCTTGGCGGCATTCGTCTCAGCGCCTGGCAATTAGTATAGAAGCACTGTTTCCCACTGTTTCTGAGGCTAATTCTTGAACCGTAAGTCTTAGACGCTTGATCTTGGCGGCATTCGTCTCAGCGCCTGGCAATTAGTATAGAAGCACTGTCTTTGACTTATCTGAAAGTTTCCCAGGCGAGCTATTCACAAGTAAATCCTAGACGCTCGATCTTGGTTACTTTCGCTTTCGCGGCTGGCAGCAAAGTTCAGAACCATGTTTCTGTGAATAACTCTTGAACCGTAAGTCACAGACGCTCGCTCTTGGCTGCATGCGTTTCAGCTCGTGGCAGCCAGTCTAAAAAAAACACTATCTTGGACTTCTCTGGATGTTTCCCAGGCGAGCTATTGGCAGCATGTTCAGAACCACTGTTTCCGAGGCTAATTCTTGAACCGTAAGTCATAGACGCTCGATCTTGGCGGCATTCGTCTCAGCGCCTGGCAATTAGTATAGAAGCACTGTTTCCCACTGTTTCTGAGGCTAATTCTTGAACCGTAAGTCTTAGACGCTTGATCTTGGCGGCATTCGTCTCAGCGCCTGGCAATTAGTATAGCTGCACTGTCTTTGACTTCTCTGGATGTTTTCCAGGCGAGCTATTCACAAGTAAATCCAAGACGCTCGATCTTGGTTGCTTTCGCTTTCGCGGCTGGCAGCAAAGTTCAGAACCATGTTTATGTGAATAACTTTTGAACCGTAAGTCACAGACGCTCGCTCTTGGCTGCATTCGTTTCAGCTCGTGGCAGCCAGTCTAAAAAACACTATCTTGGACTTCTCTGGATGTTTCCCCGGCGAGCTATTGGCAGCATGTTCAAAACCACTGTTTCTGAGGCTAATTCTTGAACCGTAAGTCATAGACGCTCGATCTTGGCGGCATTCGTCTCAGCGCCTGGCAATTAGTATAGAAGCACTGTTTCCCACTGTTTCTGAGGCTAATTCTTGAACCGTAAGTCTTAGACGCTTGATCTTGGCGGCATTCGTCTCAGCGCCTGGCAATTAGTATGGAAGCACTATCTTTGACTTCTCTGGATGTTTCCCAGGCGAGCTATTGACAAGTAAATCCTAGACGCTCGATCTTGGTTATTTTCGCTTTCGCGGCTGGCAGCAAAGTTCAGAACCATGTTTCTGTGAATAACTCTTGAACCGTAAGTGACAGACGCTCGCTCTTGGCTGCATTCGTTTCAGCTCGTGGCAGTCAGTCTAAAAAACACTATCTTGGACTTCTCTGGATGTTTCCCAGGCGAGCTATTGGCAGCATGTTTAGAACCACTGTTTCTGAGGCTAATTCGTGAACCGTAAGTCATAGACGCTCGATCTTGGCGGCATTCGTCTCAGCACCAGGAAATTAGTATAGAAGCACTGTTTCCCACTGTTTCTGAGGCTAATTCTTGAACCGTAAGTCATAGACGCTCGATCTTGGCGGCATTCGTCTCAGCGCCTGGCAATTAGTATAGAAGCACTGTCTTTGACTTCACTGGATGTTTCCCAGGCGAGCTATTGACAAGTAAATCCTAGACGCTCGATCTTAGTTATTTTCGCTTTCGCGGCTGGCAGCAAAGTTCAGAACCATGTTTCTGTGAATAACTCTTGAACCGTAAGTGACAGACGCTCGCTCTTGGCTGCATTCGTTTCAGCTCGTTGCAGTCAGTCTAAAAAACACTATCTTGGACTTCTCTGGATGTTTCCCAGGCGAGCTATTGGCAGCATGTTCAGAACCACTGTTTCTGAGGCTAATTCTTGAACCGTAAGTCATAGACGCTCGATCTTGGCGGCATTAGTCTCAGCGCCTGGCAATTAGTATAGAAGCACTGTTTCCCACTGTTTCTGAGGCTAATTCTTGAACCGTAAGTCTTAGACGCTTGATCTTGGCGGCATTCGTCTCAGCGCCTGGCAATTAGTATAGCTGCACTGTCTTTGACTTCTCTGGATGTTTTCCAGGCGAGCTATTCACAAGTAAATCCTAGACGCTCGATCTTGGTTGCTTTCGCTTTCGCGGCTGGCAGCAAAGTTCAGAACCATGTTTCTGTGAATAACTCTTGAACCGTAAGTGACAGACGCTCGCTCTTGGCTGCATTCGTTTCAGCTCGTGGCAGTCAGTCTAAAAAACACTATCTTGGACTTCTCTGGATGTTTCCCAGGCGAGCTATTGGCAGCATGTTCAGAACCACTGTTTCTGAGGCTAATTCTTGAACCGTAAGTCATAGACGCTCGATCTTGGCGGCATTCGTCTCAGCGCCTGGCAATTAGTATAGAAGCACTGTTTCCCACTGTTTCTGAGGCTAATTCTTGAACCGTAAGTCTTAGACGCTTGATCTTGGCTGCATTCGTCTCAGCGCCTGGCAATTAGTATAGCTGCACTGTCTTTGACTTCTCTGGATGTTTCCCAGGCGAGCTATTCACAAGTAAATCCTAGACGCTCGATCTTGGTAACTTTCGCTTTCGCGGCTGGCAGCAAAGTTCAGAACCATGTTTCTGTGAATAACTCTTGAACCGTAAGTCACAGACGCTCGCTCTTGGCTGCATTCGTTTCAGCTCGTGGCAGCCAGTCTAAAAAAACACTATCTTGGACTTCTCTGGATGTTTCCCAGGCGAGCTATTGGCAGCATGTTCAAAACCACTGTTTCTGAGGCTAATTCTTGAACCGTAAGTCATAGACGCTCGATCTTGGCGGCATTCGTCTCAGCGCCTGGCAATTAGTATAGAAGCACTGTTTCCCACTGTTTCTGAGGCTAATTCTTGAACCGTAAGTCTTAGACGCTTGATCTTGGCGGCATTCGTCTCAGCGCCTGGCAATTAGTATAGCTGCACTGTCTTTGACTTCTCTGGATGTTTTCCAGGCGAGCTATTCACAAGTAAATCCTAGACGCTCGATCTTGGTTGCTTTCGCTTTCGCGGCTGGCAGCAAAGTTCAGAACCATGTTTCTGTGAATAACTCTTGAATCGTAAGTCACAGACGCTCGCTCTTGGTTGCATTCGTTTCAGCTCGTGGCAGCCAGTCTAAAAAACACTATATTGGACTTCTCTGGATGTTTCCCAGGCGAGCTATTAGCAGCATGTTCAGAACCACTGTTTCTGAGGCTAATTCTTGAACAGTAAGTCATAGACGCTCGATCTTGGCGGCATTCGTCTCAGCGCCTGGCAATTAGTATAAAAGCACTGTTTCCCACTGTTTCTGAGGCTAATTCTTGAACCGTAAGTCTTAGACGCTTGATCTTGGCGGCATTCGTCTCAGCGCCTGGCAATTAGTATAGCTGCACTGTCTTTGACTTCTCTGGATGTTTTCCAGGCGAGCTATTCATAAGTAAATCCTAGACGCTCGATCTTGGTTGCTTTCGCTTTCGCGGCTGGCAGCAAAGTTCAGAATCATGTTTATGTGAATAACTTTTGAACCGTAAGTCACAGACGCTCGCTCTTGGCTGCATTCGTTTCAGCTCGTGGCAGCCAGTCTAAAAAAACACTATCTTGGACTTCTCTGGATGTTTCCCAGGCGAGCTATTGGCAGCATGTTCAAAACCACTGTTTCTGAGGCTAATTCTTGAACCGTAAGTCATAGACGCTCGATCTTGGCGGCATTCGTCTCAGCGCCTGGCAATTAGTATAGAAGCACTGTTTCCCACTGTTTCTGAGGCTAATTCTTGAACCGTAAGTCTTAGACGCTTGATCTTGGCGGCATTCGTCTCAGCGCCTGGCAATTAGTATAGCTGCACTGTCTTTGACTTCTCTGGATGTTTTCCAGGCGAGCTATTCACAAGTAAATCCTAGACGCTCGATCTTGGTTGCTTTCGCTTTCGCGGCTGGCAGCAAAGTTCAGAACCATGTTTCTGTGAATAACTCTTGAATCGTAAGTCACAGACGCTCGCTCTTGGTTGCATTCGTTTCAGCTCGTGGCAGCCAGTCTAAAAAACACTATATTGGACTTCTCTGGATGTTTCCCAGGCGAGCTATTAGCAGCATGTTCAGAACCACTGTTTCTGAGGCTAATTCTTGAACCGTAAGTCATAGACGCTCGATCTTGGCGGCATTCGTCTCAGCGCCTGGCAATTAGTATAAAAGCACTGTTTCCCACTGTTTCTGAGGCTAATTCTTGAACCGTAAGTCTTAGACGCTTGATCTTGGCGGCATTCGTCTCAGCGCCTGGCAATTAGTATAGCTGCACTGTCTTTGACTTCTCTGGATGTTTTCCAGGCGAGCTATTCATAAGTAAATCCTAGACGCTCGATCTTGGTTGCTTTCGCTTTCGCGGCTGGCAGCAAAGTTCAGAATCATGTTTATGTGAATAACTTTTGAACCGTAAGTCACAGACGCTCGCTCTTGGCTGCATTCGTTTCAGCTCGTGGCAGGCAGTCTAAAAAAACACTATCTTGGACTTCTCTGGATGTTTCCCAGGCGAGCTATTGGCAGCATGTTCAGAACCACTGTTTCTGAGGCTAATTCTTGAACCGTAAGTCATAGACGCTCGATCTTGGCGGCATTCGTCTCAGCGCCTGGCAATTAGTATAGAAGCACTGTCTTTGACTTCTCTGGATGTTTCCCAGGTGAGCTATTGACAAGTAAATCCTAGACGCTCGATCTTGGTTATTTTCGCTTTCGCGGCTGGCAGCAAAGTTCCGAACCATGTTTCTGTGAATAACTCTTGAACCGTAAGTCACAGACGCTCGCTCTTGGCTGCATTCGTTTCAGCTCGTGGCAGCCAGTCTAAAAAACACTATCTTGGACTTCTCTGGATGTTTCCCAGGCGAGCTATTGGCAGCATGTTCAGAACCACTGTTTCTGAGGCTAATTCTTGAACCGTAAGTCATAGACGCTCGATCTTGGCGGCATTCGTCTCAGCGCCTGGCAATTAGTATAGAAGCACTGTTTCCCACTGTTTCTGAGGCTAATTCTTGAACCGTAAGTCTTAGACGCTTGATCCTTGCGGCATTCGTCTCAGCGCCTGGCAATTAGTATAGCTGCACTGTCTTTGACTTCTCTGGATGTTTTCCAGGCGAGCTATTCACAAGTAAATCCTAGACGCTCGATCTTGGTTGCTTTCGCTTTCGCGGCTGGCAGCAAAGTTCAGAACCATGTTTATGTGAATAACTTTTGAACCGTAAGTCACAGACGCTCGCTCTTGGCTGCATTCGTTTCAGCTCGTGGCAGCCAGTCTAAAAAAAACACTATCTTGGACTTCTCTGGACGTTTCCCAGGCGAGCTATTGGCAGCATGTTCAGAACCACTGTTTCTGAGGCTAATTCTTGAACCGTAAGTCTTAGACGCTTGATCTTGGCGGCATTCGTCTCAGCGCCTGGCAATTAGTATAGAAGCACTGTCTTTGATTTCTCTGGATGTTTCCCAGGCGAGCTATTCACAAGTAAATCCTAGACGCTCGATCTTGGTTACTTTCGCTTTCGCGGCTGACAGCAAAGTTCAGAACCATGTTTCTGTGAATAACTCTTGAACCGTAAGTCACAGACGCTCGCTCTTGGCTGCATTCGTTTCAGCTCGTGGCAGCCAGTCTAAAAAAACACTATCTTGGACTTCTCTGGATGTTTCCCAGGCGAGCTATTGGCAGCATGTTCAAAACCACTGTTTCTGAGGCTAATTCTTGAACCGTAAGTCATAGACGCTCGATCTTGGCGGCATTCGTCTCAGCGCCTGGCAATTAGTATAGAAGCACTGTTTCCCACTGTTTCTGAGGCTAATTCTTGAACCGTAAGTCTTAGACGCTTGATCTTGGCGGCATTCGTCTCAGCGCCTGGCAATTAGTATAGAAGCACTGTCTTTGACTTATCTGAAAGTTTCCCAGGCGAGCTATTCACAAGTAAATCCTAGACGCTCGATCTTGGTTACTTTCGCTTTCGCGGCTGGCAGCAAAGTTCAGAACCATGTTTCTGTGAATAACTCTTGAACCGTAAGTCACAGACGCTCGCTCTTGGCTGCATGCGTTTCAGCTCGTGGCAGCCAGTCTAAAAAAAACACTATCTTGGACTTCTCTGGATGTTTCCCAGGCGAGCTATTGGCAGCATGTTCAGAACCACTGTTTCCGAGGCTAATTCTTGAACCGTAAGTCATAGACGCTCGATCTTGGCGGCATTCGTCTCAGCGCCTGGCAATTAGTATAGAAGCACTGTTTCCCACTGTTTCTGAGGCTAATTCTTGAACCGTAAGTCTTAGACGCTTGATCTTGGCGGCATTCGTCTCAGCGCCTGGCAATTAGTATAGCTGCACTGTCTTTGACTTCTCTGGATGTTTTCCAGGCGAGCTATTCACAAGTAAATCCTAGACGCTCGATCTTGGTTGCTTTCGCTTTCGCGGCTGGCAGCAAAGTTCAGAACCATGTTTATGTGAATAACTTTTGAACCGTAAGTCACAGACGCTCGCTCTTGGCTGCATTCGTTTCAGCTCGTGGCAGCCAGTCTAAAAAACACTATCTTGGACTTCTCTGGATGTTTCCCCGGCGAGCTATTGGCAGCATGTTCAAAACCACTGTTTCTGAGGCTAATTCTTGAACCGTAAGTCATAGACGCTCGATCTTGGCGGCATTCGTCTCAGCGCCTGGCAATTAGTATAGAAGCACTGTTTCCCACTGTTTCTGAGGCTAATTCTTGAACCGTAAGTCTTAGACGCTTGATCTTGGCGGCATTCGTCTCAGCGCCTGGCAATTAGTATGGAAGCACTATCTTTGACTTCTCTGGATGTTTCCCAGGCGAGCTATTGACAAGTAAATCCTAGACGCTCGATCTTGGTTATTTTCGCTTTCGCGGCTGGCAGCAAAGTTCAGAACCATGTTTCTGTGAATAACTCTTGAACCGTAAGTGACAGACGCTCGCTCTTGGCTGCATTCGTTTCAGCTCGTGGCAGTCAGTCTAAAAAACACTATCTTGGACTTCTCTGGATGTTTCCCAGGCGAGCTATTGGCAGCATGTTTAGAACCACTGTTTCTGAGGCTAATTCGTGAACCGTAAGTCATAGACGCTCGATCTTGGCGGCATTCGTCTCAGCACCAGGAAATTAGTATAGAAGCACTGTTTCCCACTGTTTCTGAGGCTAATTCTTGAACCGTAAGTCATAGACGCTCGATCTTGGCGGCATTCGTCTCAGCGCCTGGCAATTAGTATAGAAGCACTGTCTTTGACTTCACTGGATGTTTCCCAGGCGAGCTATTGACAAGTAAATCCTAGACGCTCGATCTTAGTTATTTTCGCTTTCGCGGCTGGCAGCAAAGTTCAGAACCATGTTTCTGTGAATAACTCTTGAACCGTAAGTGACAGACGCTCGCTCTTGGCTGCATTCGTTTCAGCTCGTGGCAGTCAGTCTAAAAAACACTATCTTGGACTTCTCTGGATGTTTCCCAGGCGAGCTATTGGCAGCATGTTCAGAACCACTGTTTCTGAGGCTAATTCTTGAACCGTAAGTCATAGACGCTCGATCTTGGCGGCATTCGTCTCAGCGCCTGGCAATTAGTATAGAAGCACTGTTTCCCACTGTTTCTGAGGCTAATTCTTGAACCGTAAGTCTTAGACGCTTGATCTTGGCGGCATTCGTCTCAGCGCCTGGCAATTAGTATAGCTGCACTGTCTTTGACTTCTCTGGATGTTTTCCAGGCGAGCTATTCACAAGTAAATCCTAGACGCTCGATCTTGGTTGCTTTCGCTTTCGCGGCTGGCAGCAAAGTTCAGAACCATGTTTCTGTGAATAACTCTTGAACCGTAAGTGACAGACGCTCGCTCTTGGCTGCATTCGTTTCAGCTCGTGGCAGTCAGTCTAAAAAACACTATCTTGGACTTCTCTGGATGTTTCCCAGGCGAGCTATTGGCAGCATGTTCAGAACCACTGTTTCTGAGGCTAATTCTTGAACCGTAAGTCATAGACGCTCGATCTTGGCGGCATTCGTCTCAGCGCCTGGCAATTAGTATAGAAGCACTGTTTCCCACTGTTTCTGAGGCTAATTCTTGAACCGTAAGTCTTAGACGCTTGATCTTGGCTGCATTCGTCTCAGCGCCTGGCAATTAGTATAGCTGCACTGTCTTTGACTTCTCTGGATGTTTCCCAGGCGAGCTATTCACAAGTAAATCCTAGACGCTCGATCTTGGTAACTTTCGCTTTCGCGGCTGGCAGCAAAGTTCAGAACCATGTTTCTGTGAATAACTCTTGAACCGTAAGTCACAGACGCTCGCTCTTGGCTGCATTCGTTTCAGCTCGTGGCAGCCAGTCTAAAAAAACACTATCTTGGACTTCTCTGGATGTTTCCCAGGCGAGCTATTGGCAGCATGTTCAAAACCACTGTTTCTGAGGCTAATTCTTGAACCGTAAGTCATAGACGCTCGATCTTGGCGGCATTCGTCTCAGCGCCTGGCAATTAGTATAGAAGCACTGTTTCCCACTGTTTCTGAGGCTAATTCTTGAACCGTAAGTCTTAGACGCTTGATCTTGGCGGCATTCGTCTCAGCGCCTGGCAATTAGTATAGCTGCACTGTCTTTGACTTCTCTGGATGTTTTCCAGGCGAGCTATTCACAAGTAAATCCTAGACGCTCGATCTTAGTTATTTTCGCTTTCGCGGCTGGCAGCAAAGTTCAGAACCATGTTTCTGTGAATAACTCTTGAACCGTAAGTGACAGACGCTCGCTCTTGGCTGCATTCGTTTCAGCTCGTGGCAGTCAGTCTAAAAAACACTATCTTGGACTTCTCTGGATGTTTCCCAGGCGAGCTATTGGCAGCATGTTCAGAACCACTGTTTCTGAGGCTAATTCTTGAACCGTAAGTCATAGACGCTCGATCTTGGCGGCATTCGTCTCAGCGCCTGGCAATTAGTATAGAAGCACTGTTTCCCACTGTTTCTGAGGCTAATTCTTGAACCGTAAGTCTTAGACGCTTGATCTTGGCGGCATTCGTCTCAGCGCCTGGCAATTAGTATAGCTGCACTGTCTTTGACTTCTCTGGATGTTTTCCAGGCGAGCTATTCACAAGTAAATCCTAGACGCTCGATCTTGGTTGCTTTCGCTTTCGCGGCTGGCAGCAAAGTTCAGAACCATGTTTCTGTGAATAACTCTTGAACCGTAAGTGACAGACGCTCGCTCTTGGCTGCATTCGTTTCAGCTCGTGGCAGTCAGTCTAAAAAACACTATCTTGGACTTCTCTGGATGTTTCCCAGGCGAGCTATTGGCAGCATGTTCAGAACCACTGTTTCTGAGGCTAATTCTTGAACCGTAAGTCATAGACGCTCGATCTTGGCGGCATTCGTCTCAGCGCCTGGCAATTAGTATAGAAGCACTGTTTCCCACTGTTTCTGAGGCTAATTCTTGAACCGTAAGTCTTAGACGCTTGATCTTGGCTGCATTCGTCTCAGCGCCTGGCAATTAGTATAGCTGCACTGTCTTTGACTTCTCTGGATGTTTCCCAGGCGAGCTATTCACAAGTAAATCCTAGACGCTCGATCTTGGTAACTTTCGCTTTCGCGGCTGGCAGCAAAGTTCAGAACCATGTTTCTGTGAATAACTCTTGAACCGTAAGTCACAGACGCTCGCTCTTGGCTGCATTCGTTTCAGCTCGTGGCAGCCAGTCTAAAAAAACACTATCTTGGACTTCTCTGGATGTTTCCCAGGCGAGCTATTGGCAGCATGTTCAAAACCACTGTTTCTGAGGCTAATTCTTGAACCGTAAGTCATAGACGCTCGATCTTGGCGGCATTCGTCTCAGCGCCTGGCAATTAGTATAGAAGCACTGTTTCCCACTGTTTCTGAGGCTAATTCTTGAACCGTAAGTCTTAGACGCTTGATCTTGGCGGCATTCGTCTCAGCGCCTGGCAATTAGTATAGCTGCACTGTCTTTGACTTCTCTGGATGTTTTCCAGGCGAGCTATTCACAAGTAAATCCTAGACGCTCGATCTTGGTTGCTTTCGCTTTCGCGGCTGGCAGCAAAGTTCAGAACCATGTTTCTGTGAATAACTCTTGAATCGTAAGTCACAGACGCTCGCTCTTGGTTGCATTCGTTTCAGCTCGTGGCAGCCAGTCTAAAAAACACTATATTGGACTTCTCTGGATGTTTCCCAGGCGAGCTATTAGCAGCATGTTCAGAACCACTGTTTCTGAGGCTAATTCTTGAACCGTAAGTCATAGACGCTCGATCTTGGCGGCATTCGTCTCAGCGCCTGGCAATTAGTATAAAAGCACTGTTTCCCACTGTTTCTGAGGCTAATTCTTGAACCGTAAGTCTTAGACGCTTGATCTTGGCGGCATTCGTCTCAGCGCCTGGCAATTAGTATAGTTGCACTGTCTTTGACTTCTCTGGATGTTTTCCAGGCGAGCTATTCATAAGTAAATCCTAGACGCTCGATCTTGGTTGCTTTCGCTTTCGCGGCTGGCAGCAAAGTTCAGAACCATGTTTATGTGAATAACTTTTGAACCGTAAGTCACAGACGCTCGCTCTTGGCTGCTTTCGTTTCAGCTCGTGGCAGCCAGTCTAAAAAAAACACTATCTTGGACTTCTCTGGATGTTTCCCAGGCGAGCTATTGGCAGCATGTTCAGAACCACTGTTTCTGAGGCTAATTCTTGAACCGTAAGTCATAGACGCTCGATCTTGGCGGCATTCGTCTCAGCGCCTGGCAATTAGTATAGAAGCACTGTCTTTGACTTCTCTGGATGTTTCCCAGGTGAGCTATTGACAAGTAAATCCTAGACGCTCGATCTTGGTTATTTTCGCTTTCGCGGATGGCAGCAAAGTTCCGAACCATGTTTCTGTGAATAACTCTTGAACCGTAAGTCACAGACGCTCGCTCTTGGCTGCATTCGTTTCAGCTCGTGGCAGCCAGTCTAAAAAACACTATATTGGACTTCTCTGGATGTTTCCCAGGCGAGCTATTAGCAGCATGTTCAGAACCACTGTTTCTGAGGCTAATTCTTGAACCGTAAGTCATATATGCTCGATCTTGGCGGCATTCGTCTCAGCGCCTGGCAATTAGTATAGAAGCACTGTTTCCGAGGCTAATTCTTGAACCGTAAGTCTTAGACGCTTGATCTTGGCGGCATTCGTCTCAGCGCCTGGCAATTAGTATAGAAGCACTGTCTTTGACTTCTCTGGATTTTTCCCAGGCGAGCTATTCACAAGTAAGTCCTAGACGCTCGATCTTGGTTACTTTCGCTTTCGCGGCTGGCAGCAAAGTTCAGAACGATGTTTCTGTGAATAACTCTTGAACCGTAAGTCACAGACGCTCGCTCTTGGCTGCATTCGTTTCAGCTCGTGGCAGCCAGTCTAAAAAACACTATCTTGGACTTCTCTGGATGTTTCCCAGGCGAGCTATTGGCAGCATGTTCAGAACCACTGTTTCTGAGGCTAATTCTTGAACCGTAAGTCATAGACGCTCGATCTTGGCGGCATTCGTCTCAGCGCCTGGCAATTAGTATAGAAGCACTGTTTCCCACTGTTTCTGAGGCTAATTCTTGAACCGTAAGTCTTAGACGCTTGATCCTTGCGGCATTCGTCTCAGCGCCTGGCAATTAGTATAGCTGCACTGTCTTTGACTTCTCTGGATGTTTTCCAGGCGAGCTATTCGCAAGTAAATCCTAGACGCTCGATCTTGGTTGCTTTCGCTTTCGCGGCTGGCAGCAAAGTTCAGAACCATGTTTATGTGAATAACTTTTGAACCGTAAGTCACAGACGCTCGCTCTTGGCTGCATTCGTTTCAGCTCGTGGCAGCCAGTCTAAAAAAAACACTATCTTGGACTTCTCTGGACGTTTCCCAGGCGAGCTATTGGCAGCATGTTCAGAACCACTGTTTCTGAGGCTAATTCTTGAACCGTAAGTCTTAGACGCTTGATCTTGGCGGCATTCGTCTCAGCGCCTGGCAATTAGTATAGAAGCACTGTCTTTGACTTCTCTGGATGTTTCCCAGGCGAGCTATTCACAAGTAAATCCTAGACGCTCGATCTTGGTTACTTTCGCTTTCGCGGCTGACAGCAAAGTTCAGAACCATGTTTCTGTGAATAACTCTTGAACCGTAAGTCACAGACGCTCGCTCTTGGCTGCATGCGTTTCAGCTCGTGGCAGCCAGTCTAAAAAAAACACTATCTTGGACTTCTCTGGATGTTTCCCAGGCGAGCTATTGGCAGCATGTTCAGAACCACTGTTTCCGAGGCTAATTCTTGAACCGTAAGTCATAGACGCTCGATCTTGGCGGCATTCGTCTCAGCGCCTGGCAATTAGTATAGAAGCACTGTTTCCCACTGTTTCTGAGGCTAATTCTTGAACCGTAAGTCTTAGACGCTTGATCTTGGCGGCATTCGTCTCAGCGCCTGGCAATTAGTATAGCTGCACTGTCTTTGAATTCTCTGGATGTTTTCCAGGCGAGCTATTCACAAGTAAATCCTAGACGCTCGATCTTGGTTGCTTTCGCTTTCGCGGCTGGCAGCAAAGTTCAGAACCATGTTTATGTGAATAACTTTTGAACCGTAAGTCACAGACGCTCGCTCTTGGCTGCATTCGTTTCAGCTCGTGGCAGCCAGTCTAAAAAACACTATCTTGAACTTCTCTGGATGTTTCCCCGGCGAGCTATTGGCAGCATGTTCAAAACCACTGTTTCTGAGGCTAATTCTTGAACCGTAAGTCATAGACGCTCGATCTTGGCGGCATTCGTCTCAGCGCCTGGCAATTAGTATAGAAGCACTGTTTCCCACTGTTTCTGAGGCTAATTCTTGAACCGTAAGTCTTAGACGCTTGATCTTGGCGGCATTCGTCTCAGCGCCTGGCAATTAGTATGGAAGCACTATCTTTGACTTCTCTGGATGTTTCCCAGGCGAGCTATTGACAAGTAAATCCTAGACGCTCGATCTTGGTTATTTTCGCTTTCGCGGCTGGCAGCAAAGTTCAGAACCATGTTTCTGTGAATAACTCTTGAACCGTAAGTGACAGACGCTCGCTCTTGGCTGCATTCGTTTCAGCTCGTGGCAGTCAGTCTAAAAAACACTATCTTGGACTTCTCTGGATGTTTCCCAGGCGAGCTATTGGCAGCATGTTTAGAACCACTGTTTCTGAGGCTAATTCGTGAACCGTAAGTCATAGACGCTCGATCTTGGCGGCATTCGTCTCAGCACCAGGAAATTAGTATAGAAGCACTGTTTCCCACTGTTTCTGAGGCTAATTCTTGAACCGTAAGTCATAGACGCTCGATCTTGGCGGCATTCGTCTCAGCGCCTGGCAATTAGTATAGAAGCACTGTCTTTGACTTCACTGGATGTTTCCCAGGCGAGCTATTGACAAGTAAATCCTAGACGTTCGATCTTAGTTATTTTCGCTTTCGCGGCTGGCAGCAAAGTTCAGAACCATGTTTCTGTGAATAACTCTTGAACCGTAAGTGACAGACGCTCGCTCTTGGCTGCATTCGTTTCAGCTCGTGGCAGTCAGTCTAAAAAACACTATCTTGGACTTCTCTGGATGTTTCCCAGGCGAGCTATTGGCAGCATGTTCAGAACCACTGTTTCTGAGGCTAATTCTTGAACCGTAAGTCATAGACGCTCGATCTTGGCGGCATTCGTCTCAGCGCCTGGCAATTAGTATAGAAGCACTGTTTCCCACTGTTTCTGAGGCTAATTCTTGAACCGTAAGTCTTAGACGCTTGATCTTGGCGGCATTCGTCTCAGCGCCTGGCAATTAGTATAGCTGCACTGTCTTTGACTTCTCTGGATGTTTTCCAGGCGAGCTATTCACAAGTAAATCCTAGACGCTCGATCTTGGTTGCTTTCGCTTTCGTGGCTGGCAGCAAAGTTCAGAACCATGTTTCTGTGAATAACTCTTGAATCGTAAGTCACAGACGCTCGCTCTTGGTTGCATTCGTTTCAGCTCGTGGCAGCCAGTCTAAAAAACACTATCTTGGACTTCTCTGGATGTTTCCCAGGCGAGCTATTGGCAGCATGTTCAGAACCACTGTTTCTGAGGCTAATTCTTGAACCGTAAGTCATAGACGCTCGATCTTGGCGGCATTCGTCTCAGCGCCTGGCAATTAGTATAGAAGCACTGTCTTTGACTTCTCTGGATGTTTCCCAGGTGAGCTATTGACAAGTAAATCCTAGACGCTCGATCTTGGTTATTTTCGCTTTCGCGGCTGGCAGCAAAGTTCCGAACCATGTTTCTGTGAATAACTCTTGAACCGTAAGTCACAGACGCTCGCTCTTGGCTGCATTCGTTTCAGCTCGTGGCAGCCAGTCTAAAAAACACTATATTGGACTTCTCTGGATGTTTCCCAGGCGAGCTATTAGCAGCATGTTCAGAACCACTGTTTCTGAGGCTAATTCTTGAACCGTAAGTCATAGATGCTCGATCTTGGCGGCATTCGTTTCAGCGCCTGGCAATTAGTATAGAAGCACTGTTTCCCACTGTTTCTAAAGCTAATTCTTGAACCGTAAGTCTTAGACGCTTGATCTTGGCGGCATTCGTCTCAGCGCCTGGCAATTAGTATAGAAGCACTGTCTTTGACTTCTCTGGATTTTTCCCAGGCGAGCTATTCACAAGTAAATCCTAGACGCTCGATCTTGGTTACTTTCGCTTTCGCGGCTGGCAGCAAAGTTCAGAACCATGTTTCTGAGAATAACTCTTGAACCGTAAGTCACAGACGCTCGCTCTTGGCTGCATTCGTTTCAGCTCGTGGCAGCCAGTCTAAAAAACACTATCTTGGACTTCTCTGGATGTTTCCCAGGCGAGCTATTGGCAGCATGTTCAGAACCACTGTTTCTGAGGCTAATTCTTGAACCGTAAGTCATAGACGCTCGATCTTGGCGGCATTCGTCTCAGCGCCTGGCAATTAGTATAGAAGCACTGTTTCCCACTGTTTCTGAGGCTAATTCTTGAACCGTAAGTCTTAGACGCTTGATCCTTGCGGCATTCGTCTCAGCGCCTGGCAATTAGTATAGCTGCACTGTCTTTGACTTCTCTGGATGTTTTCCAGGCGAGCTATTCACAAGTAAATCCTAGACGCTCGATCTTGGTTGCTTTCGCTTTCGCGGCTGGCAGCAAAGTTCAGAACCATGTTTATGTGAATAACTTTTGAACCGTAAGTCACAGACGCTCGCTCTTGGCTGCATTCGTTTCAGCTCGTGGCAGCCAGTCTAAAAAAACACTATCTTGGACTTCTCTGGACGTTTCCCAGGCGAGCTATTGGCAGCATGTTCAGAACCACTGTTTCTGAGGCTAATTCTTGAACCGTAAGTCTTAGACGCTTGATCTTGGCGGCATTCGTCTCAGCGCCTGGCAATTAGTATAGAAGCACTGTCTTTGACTTCTCTGGATGTTTCCCAGGCGAGCTATTCACAAGTAAATCCTAGACGCTCGATCTTGGTTACTTTCGCTTTCGCGGCTGGCAGCAAAGTTCAGAACCATGTTTCTGTGAATAACTCTTGAACCGTAAGTCACAGACGCTCGCTCTTGGCTGCATTCGTTTCAGCTCGTGGCAGCCAGTCTAAAAAAACACTATCTTGGACTTCTCTGGATGTTTCCCAGGCGAGCTATTGGCAGCATGTTCAAAACCACTGTTTCTGAGGCTAATTCTTGAACCGTAAGTCATAGACGCTCGATCTTGGCGGCATTCGTCTCAGCGCCTGGCAATTAGTATAGAAGCACTGTTTCCCACTGTTTCTGAGGCTAATTCTTGAACCGTAAGTCTTAGACGCTTGATCTTGGCGGCATTCGTCTCAGCGCCTGGCAATTAGTATAGAAGCACTGTCTTTGACTTATCTGAAAGTTTCCCAGGCGAGCTATTCACAAGTAAATCCTAGACGCTCGATCTTGGTTACTTTCGCTTTCGCGGCTGGCAGCAAAGTTCAGAACCATGTTTCTGTGAATAACTCTTCAACCGTAAGTCACAGACGCTCGCTCTTGGCTGCATGCGTTTCAGCTCGTGGCAGCCAGTCTAAAAAACACTATCTTGGACTTCTCTGGATGTTTCCCAGGCGAGCTATTGGCAGCATGTTCAGAACCACTGTTTCCGAGGCTAATTCTTGAACCGTAAGTCATAGACGCTCGATCTTGGCGGCATTCGTCTCAGCGCCTGGCAATTAGTATAGAAGCACTGTTTCCCACTGTTTCGGAGGCTAATTCTTGAACCGTAAGTCTTAGACGCTTGATCTTGGCGGCATTCGTCTCAGCGCCTGGCAATTAGTATAGCTGCACTGTCTTTGACTTCTCTGGATGTTTTCCAGGCGAGCTATTCACAAGTAAATCCTAGACGCTCGATCTTGGTTGCTTTCGCTTTCGCGGCTGGCAGCAAAGTTCAGAACCATGTTTATGTGAATAACTTTTGAACCGTAAGTCACAGACGCTCGCTCTTGGCTGCATGCGTTTCAGCTCGTGGCAGCCAGTCTAAAAAAACACTATCTTGGACTTCTCTGGATGTTTCCCAGGCGAGCTATTGGCAGCATGTTCAAAACCACTGTTTCTGAGGCTAATTCTTGAACCGTAAGTCATAGACGCTCGATCTTGGCGGCATTCGTCTCAGCGCCTGGCAATTAGTATAGAAGCACTGTTTCCCACTGTTTCTGAGGCTAATTCTTGAACCGTAAGTCTTAGACGCTTGATCTTGGCGGCATTCGTCTCAGCGCCTGGCAATTAGTATGGAAGCACTATCTTTGACTTCTCTGGATGTTTCCCAGGCGAGCTATTGACAAGTAAATCCTAGACGCTCGATCTTGGTTATTTTCGCTTTCGCGGCTGGCAGCAAAGTTCAGAACCATGTTTCTGTGAATAACTCTTGAACCGTAAGTGACAGACGCTCGCTCTTGGCTGCATTCGTTTCAGCTCGTGGCAGTCAGTCTAAAAAACATTATCTTGGACTTCTCTGGATGTTTCCCAGGCGAGCTATTGGCAGCATGTTTAGAACCACTGTTTCTGAGGCTAATTCGTGAACCGTAAGTCATAGACGCTCGATCTTGGCGGCATTCGTCTCAGCACCAGGAAATTAGTATAGAAGCACTGTTTCCCACTGTTTCTGAGGCTAATTCTTGAACCGTAAGTCATAGACGCTCGATCTTGGCGGCATTCGTCTCAGCGCCTGGCAATTAGTATAGAAGCACTGTCTTTGACTTCACTGGATGTTTCCCAGGCGAGCTATTGACAAGTAAATCCTAGACGCTCGATCTTAGTTATTTTCGCTTTCGCGGCTGGCAGCAAAGTTCAGAACCATGTTTCTGTGAATAACTCTTGAACCGTAAGTGACAGACGCTCGCTCTTGGCTGCATTCGTTTCAGCTCGTGGCAGTCAGTCTAAAAAACACTATCTTGGACTTCTCTGGATGTTTCCCAGGCGAGCTATTGGCGGCATGTTCAGAACCACTGTTTCTGAGGCTAATTCTTGAACCGTAAGTCATAGACGCTCGATCTTGGCGGCATTCGTCTCAGCGCCTGGCAATTAGTATAGAAGCACTGTCTTTGACTTCTCTGGATGTTTTCCAGGCGAGCTATTCACAAGTAAATCCTAGACGCTCGATCTTGGTTGCTTTCGCTTTCGCGGCTGGCAGCAAAGTTCAGAACCATGTTTATGTGAATAACTTTTGAACCGTAAGTCACAGACGCTCGCTCTTGGCTGCATTCGTTTCAGCTCGTGGCAGCCAGTCTAAAAAAAACACTATCTTGGACTTCTCTGGATGTTTCCCAGGCGAGCTATTGGCAGCATGTTCAGAACCACTGTTTCTGAGGCTAATTCTTGAACCGTAAGTCATAGACGCTCGATCTTGGCGGCATTCGTCTCAGCGCCTGGCAATTAGTATAGAAGCACTGTCTTTGACTTCTCTGGATGTTTCCCAGGCGAGCTATTGACAAGTAAATCCTAGACGCTCGATCTTGGTTATTTTCGCTTTCGCGGCTGGCAGCAAAGTTCCGAACCATGTTTCTGTGAATAACTCTTGAACCGTAAGTCACAGACGCTCGCTCTTGGCTGCATTCGTTTCAGCTCGTGGCAGCCAGTCTAAAAAACACTATCTTGGACTTCTCTGGATGTTTCCCAGGCGAGCTATTGGCAGCATGTTCAGAACCACTGTTTCCGAGGCTAATTCTTGAACCGTAAGTCATAGACGCTCGATCTTGGCGGCATTCGTCTCAGCGCCTGGCAATTAGTATAGAAGCACTGTTTCCCACTGTTTCTGAGGCTAATTCTTGAACCGTAAGTCATAGACGCTCGATCTTGGCGGCATTCGTCTCAGCGCCTGGCAATTAGTATAGAAGCACTGTCTTTGACTTCTCTGGATGTTTCCCAGGCGAGCTATTCACAAGTAAATCCTAGACGCTCGATCTTGGTTACTTTCGCTTTCGCGGCTGGCAGCAAAGTTCAGAACCATGTTTCTGTGAATAACTCTTGAACCGTAAGTCACAGACGCTCGCTCTTGGCTGCATTCGTTTCAGCTCGTGGCAGCCAGTCTAAAAAAACACTATCTTGGACTTCTCTGGATGTTTCCCAGGCGAGCTATTGGCAGCATGTTCAGAACCACTGTTTCTGAGGCTAATTCTTGAACCGTAAGTCATAGACGCTCGATCTTGGCGGCATTCGTCTCAGCGCCTGGCAATTATTATAGAAGCACTGTTTCCCACTGTTTCTGAGGCTAATTCTTGAACCGTAAGTCATAGACGCTCGATCTTGGCGGCATTCGTCTCAGCGCCTGGCAATTAGTATAGAAGCACTGTCTTTGACTTCTCTGGATGTTTCCCATGCGAGCTATTGACAAGTAAATCCTAGACGCTCGATCTTGGTTACTTTCGCTTTCGCGGCTGGCAGCAAAGTTCAGAACCATGTTTCTGTGAATAACTCTTGAACCGTAAGTCACAGACGCTCGCTCTTGGCTGCATTCGTTTCAGCTCGTGGCAGCCAGTCTAAAAAAACACTATCTTGGACTTCTCTGGATGTTTCCCAGGCGAGCTATTGGCAGCATGTTCAGAACCACTGTTTCTGAGGCTAATTCTTGAACCGTAAGTCATAGACGCTCGATCTTGGCGGCATTCGTCTCAGCGCCTGGCAATTAGTATAGAAGCACTGTTTCCCACTGTTTCTGAGGCTAATTCTTGAACCGTAAGTCTTAGACGCTTGATCTTGGCGGCATTCGTCTCAGCGCCTGGCAATTAGCATAGAAGCACTGTCTTTGACTTATCTGAAAGTTTCCCAGGCGAGCTATTCACAAGTAAATCCTTGACGCTCGATCTTGGTTACTTTCGCTTTCGCGGCTGGCAGCAAAGTTCAGAACCATGTTTCTGTGAATAACTCTTGAACCGTAAGTGACAGACGCTCGCTCTTGGCTGCATTCGTTTCAGCTCGTGGCAGCCAGTCTAAAAAACACTATCTTGGACTTCTCTGGATGTTTCCCAGGCGAGCTATTGGCAGCATGTTTTGAACCACTGTTTCTGAGGCTAATTCTTGAACCGTAAGTCATAGACGCTCGATCTTGGCGGCATTCGTCTCAGCGCCTGGCAATTAGTATAGAAGCACTGTTTCCCACTGTTTCTGAGGCTAATTCTTGAACCGTAAGTCTTAGACGCTTGATCTTGGCGGCATTCGTCTCAGCGCCTGGCAATTAGTATAGAAGCACTGTCTTTGACTTCTCTGGATGTTTCCCAGGCGAGCTATTCACAAGTAAATCCTAGACGCTCGATCTTGGTTACTTTCGCTTTCGCGGCTGGCAGCAAAGTTCAGAACCATGTTTCTGTGAATAACTCTTGAATCGTAAGTCACAGACGCTCGCTCTTGGTTGTATTCGTTTCAGCTCGTGGCAGCCAGTCTAAAAAACACTATATTGGACTTCTCTGGATGTTTCCCAGGCGAGCTATTTAGCAGCATGTTCAGAACCACTGTTTCTGAGGCTAATTCTTGAACCGTAAGTCATAGACGCTCGATCTTGGCGGCATTCGTCTCAGCGCCTGGCAATTAGTATAGAAGCACTGTTTCCCACTGTTTCTGAGGCTAATTCTTGAACCGTAAGTCTTAGACGCTTGATCTTGGCGGTATTCGTCTCAGCGCCTGGCAATTAGTATAGCTGCACTGTCTTTGACTTCTCTGGATGTTTTCCAGGCGAGCAATTCACAAGTAAATCCTAGACGCTCGATCTTGGTTGCTTTCGCTTTCACGGCTGGCAGCAAAGTTCAGAACCATGTTTATGTGAATAACTTTTGAACCGTAAGTCACAGACGCTCGCTCTTGGCTGCATTCGTTTCAGCTCGTGGCAGCCAGTCTAAAAAAAACACTATCTTGGACTTCTCTGGATGTTTCCCAGGCGAGCTATTGGCAGCATGTTCAGAACCACTGTTTCTGAGGCTAATTCTTGAACCGTAAGTCATAGACGCTCGATCTTGGCGGCATTCGTCTCAGCGCCTGGCAATTAGTATAGAAGCACTGTTTCCCACTGTTTCTGAGGCTAATTCTTGAACCGTAAGTCTTAGACGCTTGATCTTGGCTGCATTCGTCTCAGCGCCTGGCAATTAGTATAGCTGCACTGTCTTTGACTTCTCTGAAAGTTTCCCAGGCGAGCTATTCACAAGTAAATCCTAGACGCTCGATCTTGGTTACTTTCGCTTTCGCGGCTGGCAGCAAAGTTCAGAACCATGTTTATGTGAATAACTTTTGAACCGTAAGTCACAGACGCTCGCTCTTGGCTGCATTCGTTTCAGCTCGTGGCAGCCAGTCTAAAAAAAAACACTATCTTGGACTTCTCTGGATGTTTCCCAGGCGAGCTATTGGCAGCATGTTCAGAACCACTGTTTCTGAGGCTAATTCTTGAACCGTAAGTCATAGACGCTTGATCTTGGTGGCATTCGTCTCAGCGCCTGGCAATTAGTATAGAAGCACTGTTTCCCACTGTTTCTGAGGCTAATTCTTGAACCGTAAGTCTTAGACGCTTGATCTTGGCTGCATTCGTCTCAGCGCCTGGCAATTAGTATAGCTGCACTGTCTTTGACTTCTCTGGATGTTTTCCAGGCGAGCTATTCACAAGTAAATCCTAGACGCTCGATCTTGGTTGCTTTCGCTTTCACGGCTGGCAGCAAAGTTCAGAACCATGTTTATGTGTATAACTTTTGAACCGTAAGTCACAGACGCTCGCTCTTGGCTGCATTCGTTTCAGCTCGTGGCAGCCAGTCTAAAAAAAACACTATCTTGGACTTCTCTGGATGTTTCCCAGGCGAGCTATTGGCAGCATGTTCAGAACCACTGTTTCTGAGGCTAATTCTTGAACCGTAAGTCATAGACGCTCGATCTTGGCGGCATTCGTCTCAGCGCCTGGCAATTAGTATAGAAGCACTGTCTTTGACTTATCTGAAAGTTTCCCAGGCGAGCTATTCACAAGTAAATCCTAGACGCTCGATTTTGGTTATTTTCGCTTTCGCGGCTGGCAGCAAAGTTCCGAACCATGTTTATGTGAATAACTCTTGAACCGTAAGTCACAGACGCTCGCTCTTGGCTGCATTCGTTTCAGCTCGTGGCAGCCAGTCTAAAAAACACTATCTTGGACTTCTCTGGATGTTTCCCAGGCGAGCTATTGGCAGCATGTTTTGAACCACTGTTTCTGAGGCTAATTCTTGAACCGTAAGTCATAGACGCTCGATCTTGCCGGCATTCGTCTCAGCGCCTGGCAATTAGTATAGAAGCACTGTTTCCCACTGTTTCTGAGGCTAATTCTTGAACCGTAAGTCTTAGACGCTTGATCTTGGCGGCATTCGTCTCAGCGCCTGGCAATTAGTATAGAAGCACTGTCTTTGACTTCTCTGGATGTTTCCCAGGCGAGCTATTCACAAGTAAATCCTAGACGCTCGATCTTGGTTACTTTCGCTTTCGCGGCTGGCAGCAAAGTTCAGAACCATGTTTCTGTGAATAACTCTTGAATCGTAAGTCACAGACGCTCGCTCTTGGCTGCATTCGTTTCAGCTCGTGGCAGCCAGTCTAAAAAAACACTATCTTGGACTTCTCTGGATGTTTCCCAGGCGAGCTATTGGCAGCATGTTCAGAACCACTGTTTCTGAGGCTAATTCTTGAACCGTAAGTCATAGACGCTTGATCTTGGCGGCATTCGTCTCAGCGCCTGGCAATTAGTATAGAAGCACTGTTTCCCACTGTTTCTGAGGCTAATTCTTGAACCGTAAGTCTTAGACGCTTGATCTTGGCTGCATTCGTCTCAGCGCCTGGCAATTAGTATAGCTGCACTGTCTTTGACTTCTCTGGATGTTTTCCAGGCGAGCTATTCACAAGTAAATCCTAGACGCTCGATCTTGGTTGCTTTCGCTTTCACGGCTGGCAGCAAAGTTCAGAACCATGTTTATGTGAATAACTTTTGAACCGTAAGTCACAGACGCTCGCTCTTGGCTGCATTCGTTTCAGCTCGTGGCAGCCAGTCTAAAAAAAACACTATCTTGGACTTCTCTGGATGTTTCCCAGGCGAGCTATTGGCAGCATGTTCAGAACCACTGTTTCTGAGGCTAATTCTTGAACCGTAAGTCATAGACGCTCGATCTTGGCGGCATTCGTGTCAGCGCCTGGCAATTAGTATAGAAGCACTGTTTCCCACTGTTTCTGAGGCTAATTCTTGAACCGTAAGTCTTAGACGCTTGATCTTGGCGGCATTCGTCTCAGCGCCTGGCAATTAGTATAGAAGCACTGTCTTTGACTTATCTGAAAGTTTCCCAGGCGAGCTATTCACAAGTAAATCCTAGACGCTCGATCTTGGTTACTTTCGCTTTCGCGGCTGGCAGCAAAGTTCAGAACCATGTTTCTGTGAATAACTCTTGAATCGTAAGTCACAGACGCTCGCTCTTGGTTGCATTCGTTTCAGCTCGTGGCAGCCAGTCTAAAAAACACTATATTGGACTTCTCTGGATGTTTCCCAGGCGAGCTATTAGCAGCATGTTCAGAACCACTGTTTCTGAGGCTAATTCTTGAACCGTAAGTCATAGACGCTCGATCTTGGCGGCATTCGTCTCAGCGCCTGGCAATTAGTATAGAAGCACTGTTTCCCACTGTTTCTGAGGCTAATTCTTGAACCGTAAGTCTTAGACGCTTGATCTTGGCGGCATTCGTCTCAGCGCCTGGCAATTAGTATAGAAGCACTGTCTTTGACTTATCTGAAAGTTTCCCAGGCGAGCTATTCACAAGTAAATCCTAGACGCTCGATTTTGGTTATTTTCGCTTTCGCGGCTGGCAGCAAAGTTCCGAACCATGTTTATGTGAATAACTCTTGAACCGTAAGTCACAGACGCTCGCTCTTGGCTGCATTCGTTTCAGCTCGTGGCAGCCAGTCTAAAAAACACTATCTTGGACTTCTCTGGATGTTTCCCAGGCGAGCTATTGGCAGCATGTTTTGAACCACTGTTTCTGAGGCTAATTCTTGAACCGTAAGTCATAGACGCTCGATCTTGCCGGCATTCGTCTCAGCGCCTGGCAATTAGTATAGAAGCACTGTTTCCCACTGTTTCTGAGGCTAATTCTTGAACCGTAAGTCTTAGACGCTTGATCTTGGCGGCATTCGTCTCAGCGCCTGGCAATTAGTATAGAAGCACTGTCTTTGACTTCTCTGGATGTTTCCCAGGCGAGCTATTCACAAGTAAATCCTAGACGCTCGATCTTGGTTACTTTCGCTTTCGCGGCTGGCAGCAAAGTTCAGAACCATGTTTCTGTGAATAACTCTTGAATCGTAAGTCACAGACGCTCGCTCTTGGTTGCATTCGTTTCAGCTCGTGGCAGCCAGTCTAAAAAACACTATATTGGACTTCTCTGGATGTTTCCCAGGCGAGCTATTAGCAGCATGTTCAGAACCACTGTTTCTGAGGCTAATTCTTGAACCGTAAGTCATAGACGCTCGATCTTGGCGGCATTCGTCTCAGCGCCTGGCAATTAGTATAGCTGCACTGTCTTTGACTTCTCTGGATGTTTTCCAGGCGAGCTATTCATAAGTAAATCCTAGACGCTCGATCTTGGTTGCTTTCGCTTTCGCGGCTGGCAGCAAAGTTCAGAACCATGTTTATGTGAATAACTTTTGAACCGTAAGTCACAGACGCTCGCTCTTGGCTGCATTCGTTTCAGCTCGTGGCAGCCAGTCTAAAAAAACACTATCTTGGACTTCTCTGGATGTTTCCCAGGCGAGCTATTGGCAGCATGTTCAGAACCACTGTTTCTGAGGCTAATTCTTGAACCGTAAGTCATAGACGCTCGATCTTGGCGGCATTCGTCTCAGCGCCTGGCAATTAGTATAGAAGCACTGTTTCCCACTGTTTCTGAGGCTAATTCTTGAACCGTAAGTCATAGACGCTCGATCTTGGCGGTATTCGTCTCAGCGCCTGGCAATTAGTATAGAAGCACTGTCTTTGACTTCTCTGGATCTTTCCCATGCGAGCTATTGACAAGTAAATCCTAGACGCTCGATCTTGGTTACTTTCGCTTTCGCGGCTGGCAGCAAAGTTCAGAACCATGTTTCTGTGAATAACTCTTGAACCGTAAGTCACAGACTCTCGCTCTTGGCTGCATTCGTTTCAGCTCGTGGCAGCCAGTCTAAAAAAACACTATCTTGGACTTCTCTGGATGTTTCCCAGGCTAGCTATTGGCAGCCGGTTCAAAACCACTGTTTCTGAGGCTAATTCTTGAACCGTAAGTCATAGACGCTCGATCTTGGCGGCATTCGTCTCAGCGCCTGGCAATTAGTATAGAAGCACTGTTTCCAACTGTTTCTGAGGCTAATTCTTGAACCGTAAGTCTTAGACGCTTGATCTTGGCGGCATTCGTCTCAGCGCCTGGCAATTAGCATAGAAGCACTGTCTTTGACTTATCTGAAAGTTTCCCAGGCGAGCTATTCACAAGTAAATCCTAGACGCTCGATCTTGGTTACTTTCGCTTTCGCGGCTGGCAGCAAAGTTCAGAACCATGTTTCTGTGAATAACTCTTGAACCGTAAGTCACAGACGCTCGCTCTTGGCTGCATTCGTTTCAGCTCGTGGCAGCCAGTCTAAAAAACACTATCTTGGACTTCTCTGGATGTTTCCCAGGCGAGCTATTGGCAGCATGTTCAGAACCACTGTTTCTGAGGCTAATTCTTGAACCGTAAGTCATAGACGCTCGATCTTGGCGGCATTCGTCTCAGCGCCTGGCAATTAGTATAGAAGCACTGTTTCCCACTGTTTCTGAGGCTAATTCTTGAACCGTAAGTCATAGACGCTCGATCTTGGCGGCATTCGTCTCAGCGCCTGGCAATTAGTATAGAAGCACTGTCTTTGACTTCTCTGGATGTTTCCCAGGCGAGCTATTGACAAGTAAATCCTAGACGCTCGATCTTGGTTGCTTTGGCTTTCGCGGCTGGCAGCAAAGTTCAGAACCATGTTTATGTGAATAACTTTTGAACCGTAAGTCACAGACGCTCGCTCTTGGCTGCATTCGTTTCAGCTCGTGGCAGCCAGTCTAAAAAAACACTATCTTGGACTTCTCTGGATGTTTCCCAGGCGAGCTATTGGCAGCATGTTCAGAACCACTGTTTCTGAGGCTAATTCTTGAACCGTAAGTCATAGACGCTCGATCTTGGCGGCATTCGTCTCAGCGCCTGGCAATTAGTATAGAAGCACTGTTTCCCACTGTTTCTGAGGCTAATTCTTGAACCGTAAGTCTTAGACGCTTGATCTTGGCGGCATTCGTCTCAGCGCCTGGCAATTAGTATAGAAGCACTGTCTTTGACTTATCTGAAAGTTTCCCAGGCGAGCTATTCACAAGTAAATCCTAGACGCTCGATCTTGGTTACTTTCGCTTTCGCGGCTGGCAGCAAAGTTCAGAACCATGTTTCTGTGAATAACTCTTGAACCGTAAGTCACAGACGCTCGCTCTTGGCTGCATTCGTTTCAGCTCGTGGCAGCCAGTCTAAAAAAACACTATCTTGGACTTCTCTGGATGTTTCCCAGGCGAGCTATTGGCAGCATGTTCAGAACCACTGTTTCTGAGGCTAATTCTTGAACCGTAAGTCATAGACGCTCGATCTTGGCGGCATTCGTCTCAGCGCCTGGCAATTAGTATAGAAGCACTGTTTCCCACTGTTTCTGAGGCTAATTCTTGAACCGTAAGTCATAGACGCTCGATCTTGGCGGCATTCGTCTCAGCGCCTGGCAATTAGTATAGAAGCACTGTCTTTGACTTCTCTGGATGTTTCCCAGGCGAGCTATTGACAAGTAAATCCTAGACGCTCGATCTTGGTTGCTTTGGCTTTCGCGGCTGGCAGCAAAGTTCAGAACCATGTTTATGTGAATAACTTTTGAACCGTAAGTCACAGACGCTCGCTCTTGGCTGCATTCGTTTCAGCTCGTGGCAGCCAGTCTAAAAAAAACACTATCTTGGACTTCTCTGGATGTTTCCCAGGCGAGCTATTGGCAGCATGTTCAGAACCACTGTTTCTGAGGCTAATTCTTGAACCGTAAGTCATAGACGCTCGATCTTGGCGGCATTCGTCTCAGCGCCTGGCAATTAGTATAGAAGCACTGTTTCCCACTGTTTCTGAGGCTAATTCTTGAACCGTAAGTCTTAGACGCTTGATCTTGGCGGCATTCGTCTCAGCGCCTGGCAATTAGTATAGAAGCACTGTCTTTGACTTATCTGAAAGTTTCCCAGGCGAGCTATTCACAAGTAAATCCTAGACGCTCGATCTTGGTTACTTTCGCTTTCGCGGCTGGCAGCAAAGTTCAGAACCATGTTTCTGTGAATAACTCTTGAACCGTAAGTCACAGACGCTCGCTCTTGGCTGCATTCGTTTCAGCTCGTGGCAGCCAGTCTAAAAAAAACACTATCTTGGACTTCTCTGGATGTTTCCCAGGCGAGCTATTGGCAGCATGTTCAGAACCACTGTTTCTGAGGCTAATTCTTGAACCGTAAGTCATAGACGCTCGATCTTGGCGGCATTCGTCTCAGCGCCTGGCAATTAGTATAGAAGCACTGTTTCCCACTGTTTCTGAGGCTAATTCTTGAACCGTAAGTCATAGACGCTCGATCTTGGCGGCATTCGTCTCAGCGCCTGGCAATTAGTATAGAAGCACTGTCTTTGACTTCTCTGGATGTTTCCCAGGCGAGCTATTGACAAGTAAATCCTAGACGCTCGATCTTGGTTGCTTTGGCTTTCGCGGCTGGCAGCAAAGTTCAGAACCATGTTTATGTGAATAACTTTTGAACCGTAAGTCACAGACGCTCGCTCTTGGCTGCATTCGTTTCAGCTCGTGGCAGCCAGTCTAAAAAAAACACTATCTTGGACTTCTCTGGATGTTTCCCAGGCGAGCTATTGGCAGCATGTTCAGAACCACTGTTTCTGAGGCTAATTCTTGAACCGTAAGTCATAGACGCTCGATCTTGGCGGCATTCGTCTCAGCGCCTGGCAATTAGTATAGAAGCACTGTTTCCCACTGTTTCTGAGGCTAATTCTTGAACCGTAAGTCTTAGACGCTTGATCTTGGCGGCATTCGTCTCAGCGCCTGGCAATTAGTATAGAAGCACTGTCTTTGACTTATCTGAAAGTTTCCCAGGCGAGCTATTCACAAGTAAATCCTAGACGCTCGATCTTGGTTACTTTCGCTTTCGCGGCTGGCAGCAAAGTTCAGAACCATGTTTCTGTGAATAACTCTTGAACCGTAAGTCACAGACGCTCGCTCTTGGCTGCATTCGTTTCAGCTCGTGGCAGCCAGTCTAAAAAAAACACTATCTTGGACTTCTCTGGATGTTTCCCAGGCGAGCTATTGGCAGCATGTTCAGAACCACTGTTTCTGAGGCTAATTCTTGAACCGTAAGTCATAGACGCTCGATCTTGGCGGCATTCGTCTCAGCGCCTGGCAATTAGTATAGAAGCACTGTTTCCCACTGTTTCTGAGGCTAATTCTTGAACCGTAAGTCATAGACGCTCGATCTTGGCGGCATTCGTCTCAGCGCCTGGCAATTAGTATAGAAGCACTGTCTTTGACTTCTCTGGATGTTTCCCAGGCGAGCTATTGACAAGTAAATCCTAGACGCTCGATCTTGGTTGCTTTGGCTTTCGCGGCTGGCAGCAAAGTTCAGAACCATGTTTATGTGAATAACTTTTGAACCGTAAGTCACAGACGCTCGCTCTTGGCTGCATTCGTTTCAGCTCGTGGCAGCCAGTCTAAAAAAACACTATCTTGGACTTCTCTGGATGTTTCCCAGGCGAGCTATTGGCAGCATGTTCAGAACCACTGTTTCTGAGGCTAATTCTTGAACCGTAAGTCATAGACGCTCGATCTTGGCGGCATTCGTCTCAGCGCCTGGCAATTAGTATAGAAGCACTGTTTCCCACTGTTTCTGAGGCTAATTCTTGAACCGTAAGTCTTAGACGCTTGATCTTGGCGGCATTCGTCTCAGCGCCTGGCAATTAGTATAGAAGCACTGTCTTTGACTTCTCTGGATGTTTCCCAGGCGAGCTATTCACAAGTAAATCCTAGACGCTCGATCTTGGTTACTTTCGCTTTCGCGGCTGGCAGCAAAGTTCAGAACCATGTTTCTGTGAATAACTCTTGAATCGTAAGTCACAGACGCTCGCTCTTGGTTGTATTCGTTTCAGCTCGTGGCAGCCAGTCTAAAAAACACTATATTGGACTTCTCTGGATGTTTCCCAGGCGAGCTATTTAGCAGCATGTTCAGAACCACTGTTTCTGAGGCTAATTCTTGAACCGTAAGTCATAGACGCTCGATCTTGGCGGCATTCGTCTCAGCGCCTGGCAATTAGTATAGAAGCACTGTTTCCCACTGTTTCTGAGGCTAATTCTTGAACCGTAAGTCTTAGACGCTTGATCTTGGCGGTATTCGTCTCAGCGCCTGGCAATTAGTATAGCTGCACTGTCTTTGACTTCTCTGGATGTTTTCCAGGCGAGCAATTCACAAGTAAATCCTAGACGCTCGATCTTGGTTGCTTTCGCTTTCACGGCTGGCAGCAAAGTTCAGAACCATGTTTATGTGAATAACTTTTGAACCGTAAGTCACAGACGCTCGCTCTTGGCTGCATTCGTTTCAGCTCGTGGCAGCCAGTCTAAAAAAAACACTATCTTGGACTTCTCTGGATGTTTCCCAGGCGAGCTATTGGCAGCATGTTCAGAACCACTGTTTCTGAGGCTAATTCTTGAACCGTAAGTCATAGACGCTCGATCTTGGCGGCATTCGTCTCAGCGCCTGGCAATTAGTATAGAAGCACTGTTTCCCACTGTTTCTGAGGCTAATTCTTGAACCGTAAGTCTTAGACGCTTGATCTTGGCTGCATTCGTCTCAGCGCCTGGCAATTAGTATAGCTGCACTGTCTTTGACTTCTCTGAAAGTTTCCCAGGCGAGCTATTCACAAGTAAATCCTAGACGCTCGATCTTGGTTACTTTCGCTTTCGCGGCTGGCAGCAAAGTTCAGAACCATGTTTATGTGAATAACTTTTGAACCGTAAGTCACAGACGCTCGCTCTTGGCTGCATTCGTTTCAGCTCGTGGCAGCCAGTCTAAAAAAAAACACTATCTTGGACTTCTCTGGATGTTTCCCAGGCGAGCTATTGGCAGCATGTTCAGAACCACTGTTTCTGAGGCTAATTCTTGAACCGTAAGTCATAGACGCTTGATCTTGGTGGCATTCGTCTCAGCGCCTGGCAATTAGTATAGAAGCACTGTTTCCCACTGTTTCTGAGGCTAATTCTTGAACCGTAAGTCTTAGACGCTTGATCTTGGCTGCATTCGTCTCAGCGCCTGGCAATTAGTATAGCTGCACTGTCTTTGACTTCTCTGGATGTTTTCCAGGCGAGCTATTCACAAGTAAATCCTAGACGCTCGATCTTGGTTGCTTTCGCTTTCACGGCTGGCAGCAAAGTTCAGAACCATGTTTATGTGTATAACTTTTGAACCGTAAGTCACAGACGCTCGCTCTTGGCTGCATTCGTTTCAGCTCGTGGCAGCCAGTCTAAAAAAAACACTATCTTGGACTTCTCTGGATGTTTCCCAGGCGAGCTATTGGCAGCATGTTCAGAACCACTGTTTCTGAGGCTAATTCTTGAACCGTAAGTCATAGACGCTCGATCTTGGCGGCATTCGTCTCAGCGCCTGGCAATTAGTATAGAAGCACTGTCTTTGACTTATCTGAAAGTTTCCCAGGCGAGCTATTCACAAGTAAATCCTAGACGCTCGATTTTGGTTATTTTCGCTTTCGCGGCTGGCAGCAAAGTTCCGAACCATGTTTATGTGAATAACTCTTGAACCGTAAGTCACAGACGCTCGCTCTTGGCTGCATTCGTTTCAGCTCGTGGCAGCCAGTCTAAAAAACACTATCTTGGACTTCTCTGGATGTTTCCCAGGCGAGCTATTGGCAGCATGTTTTGAACCACTGTTTCTGAGGCTAATTCTTGAACCGTAAGTCATAGACGCTCGATCTTGCCGGCATTCGTCTCAGCGCCTGGCAATTAGTATAGAAGCACTGTTTCCCACTGTTTCTGAGGCTAATTCTTGAACCGTAAGTCTTAGACGCTTGATCTTGGCGGCATTCGTCTCAGCGCCTGGCAATTAGTATAGAAGCACTGTCTTTGACTTCTCTGGATGTTTCCCAGGCGAGCTATTCACAAGTAAATCCTAGACGCTCGATCTTGGTTACTTTCGCTTTCGCGGCTGGCAGCAAAGTTCAGAACCATGTTTCTGTGAATAACTCTTGAATCGTAAGTCACAGACGCTCGCTCTTGGCTGCATTCGTTTCAGCTCGTGGCAGCCAGTCTAAAAAAACACTATCTTGGACTTCTCTGGATGTTTCCCAGGCGAGCTATTGGCAGCATGTTCAGAACCACTGTTTCTGAGGCTAATTCTTGAACCGTAAGTCATAGACGCTTGATCTTGGCGGCATTCGTCTCAGCGCCTGGCAATTAGTATAGAAGCACTGTTTCCCACTGTTTCTGAGGCTAATTCTTGAACCGTAAGTCTTAGACGCTTGATCTTGGCTGCATTCGTCTCAGCGCCTGGCAATTAGTATAGCTGCACTGTCTTTGACTTCTCTGGATGTTTTCCAGGCGAGCTATTCACAAGTAAATCCTAGACGCTCGATCTTGGTTGCTTTCGCTTTCACGGCTGGCAGCAAAGTTCAGAACCATGTTTATGTGAATAACTTTTGAACCGTAAGTCACAGACGCTCGCTCTTGGCTGCATTCGTTTCAGCTCGTGGCAGCCAGTCTAAAAAAAACACTATCTTGGACTTCTCTGGATGTTTCCCAGGCGAGCTATTGGCAGCATGTTCAGAACCACTGTTTCTGAGGCTAATTCTTGAACCGTAAGTCATAGACGCTCGATCTTGGCGGCATTCGTGTCAGCGCCTGGCAATTAGTATAGAAGCACTGTTTCCCACTGTTTCTGAGGCTAATTCTTGAACCGTAAGTCTTAGACGCTTGATCTTGGCGGCATTCGTCTCAGCGCCTGGCAATTAGTATAGAAGCACTGTCTTTGACTTATCTGAAAGTTTCCCAGGCGAGCTATTCACAAGTAAATCCTAGACGCTCGATCTTGGTTACTTTCGCTTTCGCGGCTGGCAGCAAAGTTCAGAACCATGTTTCTGTGAATAACTCTTGAATCGTAAGTCACAGACGCTCGCTCTTGGTTGCATTCGTTTCAGCTCGTGGCAGCCAGTCTAAAAAACACTATATTGGACTTCTCTGGATGTTTCCCAGGCGAGCTATTAGCAGCATGTTCAGAACCACTGTTTCTGAGGCTAATTCTTGAACCGTAAGTCATAGACGCTCGATCTTGGCGGCATTCGTCTCAGCGCCTGGCAATTAGTATAGAAGCACTGTTTCCCACTGTTTCTGAGGCTAATTCTTGAACCGTAAGTCTTAGGACGCTTGATCTTGGCGGCATTCGTCTCAGCGCCTGGCAATTAGTATAGAAGCACTGTCTTTGACTTATCTGAAAGTTTCCCAGGCGAGCTATTCACAAGTAAATCCTAGACGCTCGATTTTGGTTATTTTCGCTTTCGCGGCTGGCAGCAAAGTTCCGAACCATGTTTATGTGAATAACTCTTGAACCGTAAGTCACAGACGCTCGCTCTTGGCTGCATTCGTTTCAGCTCGTGGCAGCCAGTCTAAAAAACACTATCTTGGACTTCTCTGGATGTTTCCCAGGCGAGCTATTGGCAGCATGTTTTGAACCACTGTTTCTGAGGCTAATTCTTGAACCGTAAGTCATAGACGCTCGATCTTGCCGGCATTCGTCTCAGCGCCTGGCAATTAGTATAGAAGCACTGTTTCCCACTGTTTCTGAGGCTAATTCTTGAACCGTAAGTCTTAGACGCTTGATCTTGGCGGCATTCGTCTCAGCGCCTGGCAATTAGTATAGAAGCACTGTCTTTGACTTCTCTGGATGTTTCCCAGGCGAGCTATTCACAAGTAAATCCTAGACGCTCGATCTTGGTTACTTTCGCTTTCGCGGCTGGCAGCAAAGTTCAGAACCATGTTTCTGTGAATAACTCTTGAATCGTAAGTCACAGACGCTCGCTCTTGGTTGCATTCGTTTCAGCTCGTGGCAGCCAGTCTAAAAAACACTATATTGGACTTCTCTGGATGTTTCCCAGGCGAGCTATTAGCAGCATGTTCAGAACCACTGTTTCTGAGGCTAATTCTTGAACCGTAAGTCATAGACGCTCGATCTTGGCGGCATTCGTCTCAGCGCCTGGCAATTAGTATAGCTGCACTGTCTTTGACTTCTCTGGATGTTTTCCAGGCGAGCTATTCATAAGTAAATCCTAGACGCTCGATCTTGGTTGCTTTCGCTTTCGCGGCTGGCAGCAAAGTTCAGAACCATGTTTATGTGAATAACTTTTGAACCGTAAGTCACAGACGCTCGCTCTTGGCTGCATTCGTTTCAGCTCGTGGCAGCCAGTCTAAAAAAACACTATCTTGGACTTCTCTGGATGTTTCCCAGGCGAGCTATTGGCAGCATGTTCAGAACCACTGTTTCTGAGGCTAATTCTTGAACCGTAAGTCATAGACGCTCGATCTTGGCGGCATTCGTCTCAGCGCCTGGCAATTAGTATAGAAGCACTGTTTCCCACTGTTTCTGAGGCTAATTCTTGAACCGTAAGTCATAGACGCTCGATCTTGGCGGTATTCGTCTCAGCGCCTGGCAATTAGTATAGAAGCACTGTCTTTGACTTCTCTGGATCTTTCCCATGCGAGCTATTGACAAGTAAATCCTAGACGCTCGATCTTGGTTACTTTCGCTTTCGCGGCTGGCAGCAAAGTTCAGAACCATGTTTCTGTGAATAACTCTTGAACCGTAAGTCACAGACTCTCGCTCTTGGCTGCATTCGTTTCAGCTCGTGGCAGCCAGTCTAAAAAAACACTATCTTGGACTTCTCTGGATGTTTCCCAGGCTAGCTATTGGCAGCCGGTTCAAAACCACTGTTTCTGAGGCTAATTCTTGAACCGTAAGTCATAGACGCTCGATCTTGGCGGCATTCGTCTCAGCGCCTGGCAATTAGTATAGAAGCACTGTTTCCAACTGTTTCTGAGGCTAATTCTTGAACCGTAAGTCTTAGACGCTTGATCTTGGCGGCATTCGTCTCAGCGCCTGGCAATTAGCATAGAAGCACTGTCTTTGACTTATCTGAAAGTTTCCCAGGCGAGCTATTCACAAGTAAATCCTAGACGCTCGATCTTGGTTACTTTCGCTTTCGCGGCTGGCAGCAAAGTTCAGAACCATGTTTCTGTGAATAACTCTTGAACCGTAAGTCACAGACGCTCGCTCTTGGCTGCATTCGTTTCAGCTCGTGGCAGCCAGTCTAAAAAAACACTATCTTGGACTTCTCTGGATGTTTCCCAGGCGAGCTATTGGCAGCATGTTCAGAACCACTGTTTCTGAGGCTAATTCTTGAACCGTAAGTCATAGACGCTCGATCTTGGCGGCATTCGTCTCAGCGCCTGGCAATTAGTATAGAAGCACTGTTTCCCACTGTTTCTGAGGCTAATTCTTGAACCGTAAGTCATAGACGCTCGATCTTGGCGGCATTCGTCTCAGCGCCTGGCAATTAGTATAGAAGCACTGTCTTTGACTTCTCTGGATGTTTCCCAGGCGAGCTATTGACAAGTAAATCCTAGACGCTCGATCTTGGTTGCTTTGGCTTTCGCGGCTGGCAGCAAAGTTCAGAACCATGTTTATGTGAATAACTTTTGAACCGTAAGTCACAGACGCTCGCTCTTGGCTGCATTCGTTTCAGCTCGTGGCAGCCAGTCTAAAAAAAACACTATCTTGGACTTCTCTGGATGTTTCCCAGGCGAGCTATTGGCAGCATGTTCAGAACCACTGTTTCTGAGGCTAATTCTTGAACCGTAAGTCATAGACGCTCGATCTTGGCGGCATTCGTCTCAGCGCCTGGCAATTAGTATAGAAGCACTGTTTCCCACTGTTTCTGAGGCTAATTCTTGAACCGTAAGTCTTAGACGCTTGATCTTGGCGGCATTCGTCTCAGCGCCTGGCAATTAGTATAGAAGCACTGTCTTTGACTTATCTGAAAGTTTCCCAGGCGAGCTATTCACAAGTAAATCCTAGACGCTCGATCTTGGTTACTTTCGCTTTCGCGGCTGGCAGCAAAGTTCAGAACCATGTTTCTGTGAATAACTCTTGAACCGTAAGTCACAGACGCTCGCTCTTGGCTGCATTCGTTTCAGCTCGTGGCAGCCAGTCTAAAAAAACACTATCTTGGACTTCTCTGGATGTTTCCCAGGCGAGCTATTGGCAGCATGTTCAGAACCACTGTTTCTGAGGCTAATTCTTGAACCGTAAGTCATAGACGCTCGATCTTGGCGGCATTCGTCTCAGCGCCTGGCAATTAGTATAGAAGCACTGTTTCCCACTGTTTCTGAGGCTAATTCTTGAACCGTAAGTCATAGACGCTCGATCTTGGCGGCATTCGTCTCAGCGCCTGGCAATTAGTATAGAAGCACTGTCTTTGACTTCTCTGGATGTTTCCCAGGCGAGCTATTGACAAGTAAATCCTAGACGCTCGATCTTGGTTGCTTTGGCTTTCGCGGCTGGCAGCAAAGTTCAGAACCATGTTTATGTGAATAACTTTTGAACCGTAAGTCACAGACGCTCGCTCTTGGCTGCATTCGTTTCAGCTCGTGGCAGCCAGTCTAAAAAAAACACTATCTTGGACTTCTCTGGATGTTTCCCAGGCGAGCTATTGGCAGCATGTTCAGAACCACTGTTTCTGAGGCTAATTCTTGAACCGTAAGTCATAGACGCTCGATCTTGGCGGCATTCGTCTCAGCGCCTGGCAATTAGTATAGAAGCACTGTTTCCCACTGTTTCTGAGGCTAATTCTTGAACCGTAAGTCTTAGACGCTTGATCTTGGCGGCATTCGTCTCAGCGCCTGGCAATTAGTATAGAAGCACTGTCTTTGACTTATCTGAAAGTTTCCCAGGCGAGCTATTCACAAGTAAATCCTAGACGCTCGATCTTGGTTACTTTCGCTTTCGCGGCTGGCAGCAAAGTTCAGAACCATGTTTCTGTGAATAACTCTTGAACCGTAAGTCACAGACGCTCGCTCTTGGCTGCATTCGTTTCAGCTCGTGGCAGCCAGTCTAAAAAAAACACTATCTTGGACTTCTCTGGATGTTTCCCAGGCGAGCTATTGGCAGCATGTTCAGAACCACTGTTTCTGAGGCTAATTCTTGAACCGTAAGTCATAGACGCTCGATCTTGGCGGCATTCGTCTCAGCGCCTGGCAATTAGTATAGAAGCACTGTTTCCCACTGTTTCTGAGGCTAATTCTTGAACCGTAAGTCATAGACGCTCGATCTTGGCGGCATTCGTCTCAGCGCCTGGCAATTAGTATAGAAGCACTGTCTTTGACTTCTCTGGATGTTTCCCAGGCGAGCTATTGACAAGTAAATCCTAGACGCTCGATCTTGGTTGCTTTGGCTTTCGCGGCTGGCAGCAAAGTTCAGAACCATGTTTATGTGAATAACTTTTGAACCGTAAGTCACAGACGCTCGCTCTTGGCTGCATTCGTTTCAGCTCGTGGCAGCCAGTCTAAAAAAAACACTATCTTGGACTTCTCTGGATGTTTCCCAGGCGAGCTATTGGCAGCATGTTCAGAACCACTGTTTCTGAGGCTAATTCTTGAACCGTAAGTCATAGACGCTCGATCTTGGCGGCATTCGTCTCAGCGCCTGGCAATTAGTATAGAAGCACTGTTTCCCACTGTTTCTGAGGCTAATTCTTGAACCGTAAGTCTTAGACGCTTGATCTTGGCGGCATTCGTCTCAGCGCCTGGCAATTAGTATAGAAGCACTGTCTTTGACTTATCTGAAAGTTTCCCAGGCGAGCTATTCACAAGTAAATCCTAGACGCTCGATCTTGGTTACTTTCGCTTTCGCGGCTGGCAGCAAAGTTCAGAACCATGTTTCTGTGAATAACTCTTGAACCGTAAGTCACAGACGCTCGCTCTTGGCTGCATTCGTTTCAGCTCGTGGCAGCCAGTCTAAAAAAAACACTATCTTGGACTTCTCTGGATGTTTCCCAGGCGAGCTATTGGCAGCATGTTCAGAACCACTGTTTCTGAGGCTAATTCTTGAACCGTAAGTCATAGACGCTCGATCTTGGCGGCATTCGTCTCAGCGCCTGGCAATTAGTATAGAAGCACTGTTTCCCACTGTTTCTGAGGCTAATTCTTGAACCGTAAGTCATAGACGCTCGATCTTGGCGGCATTCGTCTCAGCGCCTGGCAATTAGTATAGAAGCACTGTCTTTGACTTCTCTGGATGTTTCCCAGGCGAGCTATTGACAAGTAAATCCTAGACGCTCGATCTTGGTTGCTTTGGCTTTCGCGGCTGGCAGCAAAGTTCAGAACCATGTTTATGTGAATAACTTTTGAACCGTAAGTCACAGACGCTCGCTCTTGGCTGCATTCGTTTCAGCTCGTGGCAGCCAGTCTAAAAAAACACTATCTTGGACTTCTCTGGATGTTTCCCAGGCGAGCTATTGGCAGCATGTTCAGAACCACTGTTTCTGAGGCTAATTCTTGAACCGTAAGTCATAGACGCTCGATCTTGGCGGCATTCGTCTCAGCGCCTGGCAATTAGTATAGAAGCACTGTTTCCCACTGTTTCTGAGGCTAATTCTTGAACCGTAAGTCTTAGACGCTTGATCTTGGCGGCATTCGTCTCAGCGCCTGGCAATTAGTATAGAAGCACTGTCTTTGACTTATCTGAAAGTTTCCCAGGCGAGCTATTCACAAGTAAATCCTAGACGCTCGATCTTGGTTACTTTCGCTTTCGCGGCTGGCAGCAAAGTTCAGAACCATGTTTCTGTGAATAACTCTTGAACCGTAAGTCACAGACGCTCGCTCTTGGCTGCATTCGTTTCAGCTCGTGGCAGCCAGTCTAAAAAAACACTATCTTGGACTTCTCTGGATGTTTCCCAGGCGAGCTATTGGCAGCATGTTCAGAACCACTGTTTCTGAGGCTAATTCTTGAACCGTAAGTCATAGACGCTCGATCTTGGCGGCATTCGTCTCAGCGCCTGGCAATTAGTATAGAAGCACTGTTTCCCACTGTTTCTGAGGCTAATTCTTGAACCGTAAGTCATAGACGCTCGATCTTGGCGGTATTCGTCTCAGCGCCTGGCAATTAGTATAGAAGCACTGTCTTTGACTTCTCTGGATGTTTCCCATGCGAGCTATTGACAAGTAAATCCTAGACGCTCGATCTTGGTTACTTTCGCTTTCGCGGCTGGCAGCAAAGTTCAGAACCATGTTTCTGTGAATAACTCTTGAACCGTAAGTCACAGACGCTCGCTCTTGGCTGCATTCGTTTCAGCTCGTGGCAGCCAGTCTAAAAAAACACTATCTTGGACTTCTCTGGATGTTTCCCAGGCTAGCTATTGGCAGCCGGTTCAAAACCACTGTTTCTGAGGCTAATTCTTGAACCGTAAGTCATAAACGCTCGATCTTGGCGGCATTCGTCTCAGCGCCTGGCAATTAGTATAGAAGCACTGTTTCCCACTGTTTCTGAGGCTAATTCTTGAACCGTAAGTCTTAGACGCTTGATCTTGGCGGCATTCGTCTCAGCGCCTGGCAATTAGTATAGAAGCACTGTCTTTGACTTCTCTGGATGTTTCCCAGACGAGCTATTCACAAGTAAATCCTAGACGCTCGATCTTGGTTACTTTCGCTTTCGCGGCTGGCAGCAAAGTTCAGAACCATGTTTCTGTGAATAACTCTTGAACCGTAAGTCACATACGCTCGCTCTTGGCTGCATTCGTTTCAGCTCGTGGCAGCCAGTCTAAAAAACACTATCTTGGACTTCTCTGGATGTTTCCCAGGCGAGCTATTGGCAGCATGTTCAGAACCACTGTTTCTGAGGCTAATTCTTGAACCGTAAGTCATAGACGCTCGATCTTGGCGGCATTCGTCTCAGCGCCTGGCAATTAGTATAGAAGCACTGTTTCCCACTGTTTCTGAGGCTAATTCTTGAACCGTAAGTCTTAGACGCTTGATCTTGGCGGCATTCGTCTCAGCGCCTGGCAATTAGTATAGCTGCACTGTCTTTGACTTCTCTGGAAGTTTTCCAGGCGAGCTATTCACAAGTAAATCCTAGACGCTCGATCTTGGTTGCTTTGGCTTTCGCGGCTGGCAGCAAAGTTCAGAACCATGTTTATGTGAATAACTTTTGAACCGTAAGTCACAGACGCTCGCTCTTGGCTGCATTCGTTTCAGCTCGTGGCAGTCAGTCTAAAAAACACTATCTTGGACTTCTCTGGATGTTTCCCAGGCGAGCTATTGGCAGCATGTTTAGAACCACTGTTTCTGAGGCTAATTCGTGAACCGTAAGTCATAGACGCTCGATCTTGGCGGCATTCGTCTCAGCACCAGGAAATTAGTATAGAAGCACTGTTTCCCACTGTTTCTGAGGCTAATTCTTGAACCGTAAGTCATAGACGCTCGATCTTGGCGGCATTCGTCTCAGCGCCTGGCAATTAGTATAGAAGCACTGTCTTTGACTTCACTGGATGTTTCCCAGGCGAGCTATTGACAAGTAAATCCTAGACGCTCGATCTTAGTTATTTTCGCTTTCGCGGCTGGCAGCAAAGTTCAGAACCATGTTTCTGTGAATAACTCTTGAACCGTAAGTGACAGACGCTCGCTCTTGGCTGCATTCGTTTCAGCTCGTGGCAGTCAGTCTAAAAAACACTATCTTGGACTTCTCTGGATGTTTCCCAGGCGAGCTATTGGCAGCATGTTTAGAACCACTGTTTCTGAGGCTAATTCGTGAACCGTAAGTCATAGACGCTCGATCTTGGCGGCATTCGTCTCAGCACCAGGAAATTAGTATAGAAGCACTGTTTCCCACTGTTTCTGAGGCTAATTCTTGAACCGTAAGTCATAGACGCTCGATCTTGGCGGCATTCGTCTCAGCGCCTGGCAATTAGTATAGAAGCACTGTCTTTGACTTCACTGGATGTTTCCCAGGCGAGCTATTGACAAGTAAATCCTAGACGCTCGATCTTAGTTATTTTCGCTTTCGCGGCTGGCAGCAAAGTTCAGAACCATGTTTCTGTGAATAACTCTTGAACCGTAAGTGACAGACGCTCGCTCTTGGCTGCATTCGTTTCAGCTCGTGGCAGTCAGTCTAAAAAACACTATCTTGGACTTCTCTGGGTGTTTCCCAGGCGAGCTATTGGCAGCATGTTTAGAATCACTGTTTCTGAGGCTAATTCTTGAACCGTAAGTCATAGACGCTCGATCTTGGCGGCATTCGTCTCAGCACCAGGAAATTAGTATAGAAGCACTGTTTCCCACTGTTTCTGATGCTAATTCTTGAACCGTAAGTCATAGACGCTAGATCTTGGCGGCATTCGTCTCAGCGCCTGGCAATTAGTATTGAAGCACTGTCTTTGACTTCACTGGATGTTTCCCAGGCGAGCTATTGACAAGTAAATCCTAGACGCTCGATCTTAGTTATTTTCGCTTTCGCGGCTGGCAGCAAAGTTCAGAACCATGTTTCTGTGAATAACTCTTGAACCGTAAGTGACAGACGCTCGCTCTTGGCCTGCATTCGTTTCAGCTCGTGGCAGTCAGTCTAAAAAACACTATCTTGGACTTCTCTGGGTGTTTCCCAGGCGAGCTATTGGCAGCATGTTTAGAATCACTGTTTCTGAGGCTAATTCTTGAACCGTAAGTCATAGACGCTCGATCTTGGCGGCATTCGTCTCAGCACCAGGAAATTAGTATAGAAGCACTGTTTCCCACTGTTTCTGATGCTAATTCTTGAACCGTAAGTCATAGACGCTAGATCTTGGCGGCATTCGTCTCAGCGCCTGGCAATTAGTATAGAAGCACTGTCTTTGACTTCACTGGATGTTTCCCAGGCGAGCTATTGACAAGTAAATCCTAGACGCTCGATCTTAGTTATTTTCGCTTTCGCGGCTGGCAGCAAAGTTCAGAACCATGTTTCTGTGAATAACTCTTGAACCGTAAGTGACAGACGCTCGCTCTTGGCTGCATTCGTTTCAGCTCGTGGCAGCCAGTCTAAAAAACACTATCTTGGACTTCTCTGGATGTTTCCCAGGCGAGCTATTGGCAGCATGTTCAGAACCACTGTTTCTGAGGCTAATTCTTGAACCGTAAGTCATAGACGCTCGATCTTGGCGGCATTCGTCTCAGCGCCTGGCAATTAGTATAGAAGCACTGTCTTTGACTTCACTGGATGTTTCCCAGGCGAGCTATTGACAAGTAAATCCTAGACGCTCGATCTTAGTTATTTTCGCTTTCGCGGCTGGCAACAAAGTTCAGAACCATGTTTCTGTGAATAACTCTTGAACCGTAAGTGACAGACGCTCGCTCTTGGCTGCATTCGTTTCAGCTCGTGGCAGTCAGTCTAAAAAACACTATCTTGGACTTCTCTGGATGTTTCCCAGGCGAGCTATTGGCAGCATGTTTAGAACCACTGTTTCTGAGGCTAATTCTTGAACCGTAAGTCATAGACGCTCGATCTTGGCGGCATTCGTCTCAGCACCAGGAAATTAGTATAGAAGCACTGTTTCCCACTGTTTCTGATGCTAATTCTTGAACCGTAAGTCATAGACGCTAGATCTTGGCGGCATTCGTCTCAGCGCCTGGCAATTAGTATAGAAGCACTGTCTTTGACTTCACTGGATGTTTCCCAGGCGAGCTATTGACAAGTAAATCCTAGACGCTCGATCTTAGTTATTTTCGCTTTCGCGGCTGGCAGCAAAGTTCAGAACCATGTTTCTGTGAATAACTCTTGAACCGTAAGTGACAGACGCTCGCTCTTGGCTGCATTCGTTTCAGCTCGTGGCAGCCAGTCTAAAAAACACTATCTTGGACTTCTCTGGATGTTTCCCAGGCGAGCTATTGGCAGCATGTTCAGAACCACTGTTTCTGAGGCTAATTCTTGAACCGTAAGTCATAGACGCTCGATCTTGGCGGCATTCGTCTCAGCGCCTGGCAATTAGTATAGAAGCACTGTTTCTTACTGTTTCTGAGGCTAATTCTTGAACCGTAAGTCTTAGACGCTTGATCTTGGCGGCATTCGTCTCAGCGCCTGGCAATTAGTATAGCTGCACTGTCTTTGACTTCTCTGGATGTTTTCCAGGCGAGCTATTCACAAGTAAATCCTAGACGCTCGATCTTGGTTGCTTTCGCTTTCGCGGCTGGCAGCAAAGTTCAGAACCATGTTTATGTGAATAACTTTTGAACCGTAAGTCACAGACGCTCGCTCTTGGCTGCATTCGTTTCAGCTCGTGGCAGCCAGTCTAAAAAAAACACTATCTTGGACTTCTCTGGATGTTTCCCAGGCGAGCTATTGGCAGCATGTTCAGAACCACTGTTTCTGAGGCTAATTCTTGAACCGTAAGTCATAGACGCTCGATCTTGGCGGCATTCGTCTCAGCGCCTGGCAATTAGTATAGAAGCACTGTCTTTGACTTCTCTGGATGTTTCCCAGGCGAGCTATTGACAAGTAAATCCTAGACGCTCGATCTTGGTTGCTTTGGCTTTCGCGGCTGGCAGCAAAGTTCAGAACCATGTTTATGTGAATAACTTTTGAACCGTAAGTCACAGACGCTCGCTCTTGGCTGCATTCGTTTCAGCTCGTGGCAGCCAGTCTAAAAAAAACACTATCTTGGACTTCTCTGGATGTTTCCCAGGCGAGCTATTGGCAGCATGTTCAGAACCACTGTTTCTGAGGCTAATTCTTGAACCGTAAGTCATAGACGCTCGATCTTGGCGGCATTCGTCTCAGCGCCTGGCAATTAGTATAGAAGCACTGTTTCCCACTGTTTCTGAGGCTAATTCTTGAACCGTAAGTCTTAGACGCTTGATCTTGGCGGCATTCGTCTCAGCGCCTGGCAATTAGTATAGAAGCACTGTCTTTGACTTATCTGAAAGTTTCCCAGGCGAGCTATTCACAAGTAAATCCTAGACGCTCGATCTTGGTTACTTTCGCTTTCGCGGCTGGCAGCAAAGTTCAGAACCATGTTTCTGTGAATAACTCTTGAACCGTAAGTCACAGACGCTCGCTCTTGGCTGCATTCGTTTCAGCTCGTGGCAGCCAGTCTAAAAAAACACTATCTTGGACTTCTCTGGATGTTTCCCAGGCGAGCTATTGGCAGCATGTTCAGAACCACTGTTTCTGAGGCTAATTCTTGAACCGTAAGTCATAGACGCTCGATCTTGGCGGCATTCGTCTCAGCGCCTGGCAATTAGTATAGAAGCACTGTCTTTGACTTCTCTGGATGTTTCCCAGGCGAGCTATTGACAAGTAAATCCTAGACGCTCGATCTTGGTTGCTTTGGCTTTCGCGGCTGGCAGCAAAGTTCAGAACCATGTTTATGTGAATAACTTTTGAACCGTAAGTCACAGACGCTCGCTCTTGGCTGCATTCGTTTCAGCTCGTGGCAGCCAGTCTAAAAAAAACACTATCTTGGACTTCTCTGGATGTTTCCCAGGCGAGCTATTGGCAGCATGTTCAGAACCACTGTTTCTGAGGCTAATTCTTGAACCGTAAGTCATAGACGCTCGATCTTGGCGGCATTCGTCTCAGCGCCTGGCAATTAGTATAGAAGCACTGTTTCCCACTGTTTCTGAGGCTAATTCTTGAACCGTAAGTCTTAGACGCTTGATCTTGGCGGCATTCGTCTCAGCGCCTGGCAATTAGTATAGAAGCACTGTCTTTGACTTATCTGAAAGTTTCCCAGGCGAGCTATTCACAAGTAAATCCTAGACGCTCGATCTTGGTTACTTTCGCTTTCGCGGCTGGCAGCAAAGTTCAGAACCATGTTTCTGTGAATAACTCTTGAACCGTAAGTCACAGACGCTCGCTCTTGGCTGCATTCGTTTCAGCTCGTGGCAGCCAGTCTAAAAAAAACACTATCTTGGACTTCTCTGGATGTTTCCCAGGCGAGCTATTGGCAGCATGTTCAGAACCACTGTTTCTGAGGCTAATTCTTGAACCGTAAGTCATAGACGCTCGATCTTGGCGGCATTCGTCTCAGCGCCTGGCAATTAGTATAGAAGCACTGTTTCCCACTGTTTCTGAGGCTAATTCTTGAACCGTAAGTCATAGACGCTCGATCTTGGCGGTATTCGTCTCAGCGCCTGGCAATTAGTATAGAAGCACTGTCTTTGACTTCTCTGGATGTTTCCCATGCGAGCTATTGACAAGTAAATCCTAGACGCTCGATCTTGGTTACTTTCGCTTTCGCGGCTGGCAGCAAAGTTCAGAACCATGTTTCTGTGAATAACTCTTGAACCGTAAGTCACAGACGCTCGCTCTTGGCTGCATTCGTTTCAGCTCGTGGCAGCCAGTCTAAAAAAACACTATCTTGGACTTCTCTGGATGTTTCCCAGGCTAGCTATTGGCAGCCGGTTCAAAACCACTGTTTCTGAGGCTAATTCTTGAACCGTAAGTCATAAACGCTCGATCTTGGCGGCATTCGTCTCAGCGCCTGGCAATTAGTATAGAAGCACTGTTTCCCACTGTTTCTGAGGCTAATTCTTGAACCGTAAGTCTTAGACGCTTGATCTTGGCGGCATTCGTCTCAGCGCCTGGCAATTAGTATAGAAGCACTGTCTTTGACTTCTCTGGATGTTTCCCAGACGAGCTATTCACAAGTAAATCCTAGACGCTCGATCTTGGTTACTTTCGCTTTCGCCGGCTGGCAGCAAAGTTCAGAACCATGTTTCTGTGAATAACTCTTGAACCGTAAGTCACAGACGCTCGCTCTTGGCTGCATTCGTTTCAGCTCGTGGCAGCCAGTCTAAAAAACACTATCTTGGACTTCTCTGGATGTTTCCCAGGCGAGCTATTGGCAGCATGTTCAGAACCACTGTTTCTGAGGCTAATTCTTGAACCGTAAGTCATAGACGCTCGATCTTGGCGGCATTCGTCTCAGCGCCTGGCAATTAGTATAGAAGCACTGTTTCCCACTGTTTCTGAGGCTAATTCTTGAACCGTAAGTCTTAGACGCTTGATCTTGGCGGCATTCGTCTCAGCGCCCTGGCAATTAGTATAGCTGCACTGTCTTTGACTTCTCTGGAAGTTTTCCAGGCGAGCTATTCACAAGTAAATCCTAGACGCTCGATCTTGGTTGCTTTGGCTTTCGCGGCTGGCAGCAAAGTTCAGAACCATGTTTATGTGAATAACTTTTGAACCGTAAGTCACAGACGCTCGCTCTTGGCTGCATTCGTTTCAGCTCGTGGCAGTCAGTCTAAAAAACACTATCTTGGACTTCTCTGGATGTTTCCCAGGCGAGCTATTGGCAGCATGTTTAGAACCACTGTTTCTGAGGCTAATTCGTGAACCGTAAGTCATAGACGCTCGATCTTGGCGGCATTCGTCTCAGCACCAGGAAATTAGTATAGAAGCACTGTTTCCCACTGTTTCTGAGGCTAATTCTTGAACCGTAAGTCATAGACGCTCGATCTTGGCGGCATTCGTCTCAGCGCCTGGCAATTAGTATAGAAGCACTGTCTTTGACTTCACTGGATGTTTCCCAGGCGAGCTATTGACAAGTAAATCCTAGACGCTCGATCTTAGTTATTTTCGCTTTCGCGGCTGGCAGCAAAGTTCAGAACCATGTTTCTGTGAATAACTCTTGAACCGTAAGTGACAGACGCTCGCTCTTGGCTGCATTCGTTTCAGCTCGTGGCAGTCAGTCTAAAAAACACTATCTTGGACTTCTCTGGATGTTTCCCAGGCGAGCTATTGGCAGCATGTTTAGAACCACTGTTTCTGAGGCTAATTCGTGAACCGTAAGTCATAGACGCTCGATCTTGGCGGCATTCGTCTCAGCACCAGGAAATTAGTATAGAAGCACTGTTTCCCACTGTTTCTGAGGCTAATTCTTGAACCGTAAGTCATAGACGCTCGATCTTGGCGGCATTCGTCTCAGCGCCTGGCAATTAGTATAGAAGCACTGTCTTTGACTTCACTGGATGTTTCCCAGGCGAGCTATTGACAAGTAAATCCTAGACGCTCGATCTTAGTTATTTTCGCTTTCGCGGCTGGCAGCAAAGTTCAGAACCATGTTTCTGTGAATAACTCTTGAACCGTAAGTGACAGACGCTCGCTCTTGGCTGCATTCGTTTCAGCTCGTGGCAGTCAGTCTAAAAAACACTATCTTGGACTTCTCTGGGTGTTTCCCAGGCGAGCTATTGGCAGCATGTTTAGAATCACTGTTTCTGAGGCTAATTCTTGAACCGTAAGTCATAGACGCTCGATCTTGGCGGCATTCGTCTCAGCACCAGGAAATTAGTATAGAAGCACTGTTTCCCACTGTTTCTGATGCTAATTCTTGAACCGTAAGTCATAGACGCTAGATCTTGGCGGCATTCGTCTCAGCGCCTGGCAATTAGTATAGAAGCACTGTCTTTGACTTCACTGGATGTTTCCCAGGCGAGCTATTGACAAGTAAATCCTAGACGCTCGATCTTAGTTATTTTCGCTTTCGCGGCTGGCAGCAAAGTTCAGAACCATGTTTCTGTGAATAACTCTTGAACCGTAAGTGACAGACGCTCGCTCTTGGCTGCATTCGTTTCAGCTCGTGGCAGCCAGTCTAAAAAACACTATCTTGGACTTCTCTGGATGTTTCCCAGGCGAGCTATTGGCAGCATGTTCAGAACCACTGTTTCTGAGGCTAATTCTTGAACCGTAAGTCATAGACGCTCGATCTTGGCGGCATTCGTCTCAGCGCCTGGCAATTAGTATAGAAGCACTGTCTTTGACTTCACTGGATGTTTCCCAGGCGAGCTATTGACAAGTAAATCCTAGACGCTCGATCTTAGTTATTTTCGCTTTCGCGGCTGGCAACAAAGTTCAGAACCATGTTTCTGTGAATAACTCTTGAACCGTAAGTGACAGACGCTCGCTCTTGGCTGCATTCGTTTCAGCTCGTGGCAGTCAGTCTAAAAAACACTATCTTGGACTTCTCTGGATGTTTCCCAGGCGAGCTATTGGCAGCATGTTTAGAACCACTGTTTCTGAGGCTAATTCTTGAACCGTAAGTCATAGACGCTCGATCTTGGCGGCATTCGTCTCAGCACCAGGAAATTAGTATAGAAGCACTGTTTCCCACTGTTTCTGATGCTAATTCTTGAACCGTAAGTCATAGACGCTAGATCTTGGCGGCATTCGTCTCAGCGCCTGGCAATTAGTATAGAAGCACTGTCTTTGACTTCACTGGATGTTTCCCAGGCGAGCTATTGACAAGTAAATCCTAGACGCTCGATCTTAGTTATTTTCGCTTTCGCGGCTGGCAGCAAAGTTCAGAACCATGTTTCTGTGAATAACTCTTGAACCGTAAGTGACAGACGCTCGCTCTTGGCTGCATTCGTTTCAGCTCGTGGCAGCCAGTCTAAAAAACACTATCTTGGACTTCTCTGGATGTTTCCCAGGCGAGCTATTGGCAGCATGTTCAGAACCACTGTTTCTGAGGCTAATTCTTGAACCGTAAGTCATAGACGCTCGATCTTGGCGGCATTCGTCTCAGCGCCTGGCAATTAGTATAGAAGCACTGTTTCTGAGGCTAATTCTTGAACCGTAAGTCTTAGACGCTTGATCTTGGCGGCATTCGTCTCAGCGCCTGGCAATTAGTATAGCTGCACTGTCTTTGACTTCTCTGGATGTTTTCCAGGCGAGCTATTCACAAGTAAATCCTAGACGCTCGATCTTGGTTGCTTTCGCTTTCGCGGCTGGCAGCAAAGTTCAGAACCATGTTTATGTGAATAACTTTTGAACCGTAAGTCACAGACGCTCGCTCTTGGCTGCATTCGTTTCAGCTCGTGGCAGCCAGTCTAAAAAAAACACTATCTTGGACTTCTCTGGATGTTTCCCAGGCGAGCTATTGGCAGCATGTTCAGAACCACTGTTTCTGAGGCTAATTCTTGAACCGTAAGTCATAGACGCTCGATCTTGGCGGCATTCGTCTCAGCGCCTGGCAATTAGTATAGAAGCACTGTCTTTGACTTCTCTGGATGTTTCCCAGGCGAGCTATTGACAAGTAAATCCTAGACGCTCGATCTTTGTTATTTTCGCTTTCGCGGCTGGCAGCAAAGTTCCGAACCATGTTTCTGTGAATAACTCTTGAACCGTAAGTCACAGACGCTCGCTCTTGGCTGCATTCGTTTCAGCTCGTGGCAGCCAGTCTAAAAAACACTATCTTGGACTTCTCTGGATGTTTCCCAGGCGAGCTATTGGCAGCATGTTTTGAACCACTGTTTCTGAGGCTAATTCTTGAACCGTAAGTCATAGACGCTCGATCTTGGCGGCATTCGTCTCAGCGCCTGGCAATTAGTATAGAAGCACTGTTTCCCACTGTTTCTGAGGCTAATTCTTGAACCGTAAGTCTTAGACGCTTGATCTTGGCGGCATTCGTCTCAGCGCCTGGCAATTAGTATAGCTGCACTGTCTTTGACTTCTCTGGATGTTTTCCAGGCGAGCTATTCACAAGTAAATCCTAGACGCTCGATCTTGGTTACTTTCGCTTTCGCGGCTGGCAGCAAAGTTCAGAACCATGTTTCTGTGAATAACTCTTGAACCGTAAGTCACAGACGCTCGCTCTTGGCTGCATTCGTTTCAGCTCGTGGCAGCCAGTCTAAAAAAACACTATCTTGGACTTCTCTGGATGTTTCCCAGGCGAGCTATTGGCAGCATGTTCAGAACCACTGTTTCTGAGGCTAATTCTTGAACCGTAAGTCATAGACGCTCGATCTTGGCGGCATTCGTCTCAGCGCCTGGCAATTAGTATAGAAGCACTGTTTCCCACTGTTTCTGAGGCTAATTCTTGAACCGTAAGTCTTAGACGCTTGATCTTGGCGGCATTCGTCTCAGCGCCTGGCAATTAGTATAGAAGCACTGTCTTTGACTTATCTGAAAGTTTCCCAGGCGAGCTATTCACAAGTAAATTCTAGACGCTCGATCTTGGTTACTTTCGCTTTCGCGGCTGGCAGCAAAGTTCAGAACCATGTTTCTGTGAATAACTCTTGAACCGTAAGTCACAGACGCTCGCTCTTGGCTGCATTCGTTTCAGCTCGTGGCAGCCAGTCTAAAAAAACACTATCTTGGACTTCTCTGGATGTTTCCCAGGCGAGCTATTGGCAGCCGGTTCAAAACCACTGTTTCTGAGGCTAATTCTTGAACCGTAAGTCATAGACGCTCGATCTTGGCGGCATTCGTCTCAGCGCCTGGCAATTAGTATAGAAGCACTGTTTCCCACTGTTTCTGAGGCTAATTCTTGAACCGTAAGTCTTAGACGCTTGATCTTGGCGGCATTCGTCTCAGCGCCTGGCAATTAGCATAGAAGCACTGTCTTTGACTTATCTGAAAGTTTCCCAGGCGAGCTATTCACAAGTAAATCCTAGACGCTCGATCTTGGTTACTTTCGCTTTCGCGGCTGGCAGCAAAGTTCAGAACCATGTTTCTGTGAATAACTCTTGAACCGTAAGTCACAGACGCTCGCTCTTGGCTGCATTCGTTTCAGCTCGTGGCAGCCAGTCTAAAAAAGCACTATCTTGGACTTCTCTGGATGTTTCCCAGGCGAGCTATTGGCAGCATGTTCAGAACCACTGTTTCTGAGGCTAATTCTTGAACCGTAAGTCATAGACGCTCGATCTTGGCGGCATTCGTCTCAGCGCCTGGCAATTAGTATAGAAGCACTGTTTCCCACTGTTTCTGAGGCTAATTCTTGAACCGTAAGTCTTAGACGCTTGATCTTGGCGGCATTCGTCTCAGCGCCTGGCAATTAGTATAGAAGCACTGTCTTTGACTTATCTGAAAGTTTCCCAGGCGAGCTATTCACAAGTAAATCCTAGACGCTCGATCTTGGTTACTTTCGCTTTCGCGGCTGGCAGCAAAGTTCAGAACCATGTTTCTGTGAATAACTCTTGAACCGTAAGTCACAGACGCTCGCTCTTGGCTGCATTCGTTTCAGCTCGTGGCAGCCAGTCTAAAAAAACACTATCTTGGACTTCTCTGGATGTTTCCCAGGCGAGCTATTGGCAGCATGTTCAGAACCACTGTTTCTGAGGCTAATTCTTGAACCGTGTCATAGACGCTCGATCTTGGCGGCATTCGTCTCAGCGCCTGGCAATTAGTATAGAAGCACTGTTTCCCACTGTTTCTGAGGCTAATTCTTGAACCGTAAGTCATAGACGCTCGATCTTGGCGGCATTCGTCTCAGCGCCTGGCAATTAGTATAGAAGCACTGTTTCCCACTGTTTCTGAGGCTAATTCTTGAACCGTAAGTCTTAGACGCTTGATCTTGGCGGCATTCGTCTCAGCGCCTGGCAATTAGTATAGCTGCACTGTCTTTGACTTCTCTGGAAGTTTTCCAGGCGAGCTATTCACAAGTAAATCCTAGACGCTCGATCTTGGTTGCTTTGGCTTTCGCGGCTGGCAGCAAAGTTCAGAACCATGTTTATGTGAATAACTTTTGAACCGTAAGTCACAGACGCTCGCTCTTGGCTGCATTCGTTTCAGCTCGTGGCAGCCAGTCTAAAAAAAAACACTATCTTGGACTTCTCTGGATGTTTCCCAGGCGAGCTATTGGCAGCATGTTCAGAACCACTGTTTCTGAGGCTAATTCTTGAACCGTAAGTCATAGACGCTCGATCTTGGCGGCATTCGTCTCAGCGCCTGGCAATTAGTATAGAAGCACTGTTTCCCACTGTTTCTGAGGCTAATTCTTGAACCGTAAGTCTTAGACGCTTGATCTTGGCGGCATTCGTCTCAGCGCCTGGCAATTAGTATAGAAGCACTGTCTTTGACTTATCTGAAAGTTTCCCAGGCGAGC